>NW_019386350.1:0-14474 GCF_000671375.1 Centruroides sculpturatus | reverse complement strand
ATTCCGTTTTATATGAATTCCATGTTGTACGAGTCACTTAGATTTTACAAATACGTGTGCCGGGTTGTGAACGGCTCACGTATTTGTAAAATCTAAGTGACTCGTACAACATGGAATTCATATAAAACGGAATCATCAACAGTGTTATAGGGGGTCGACTGTAATTACATATTGTGGAAAATATAAAGCTTCACGTAACTTTAAACTGTGAAAGGAATCTCTACACATTAAATTAAAGGAAAAAACGGGCAAACATTTGATTTTTATGTACAACAACACACAAAAAAACCGTCAAATTATTTTAATCAACTGACATTAAAGTATTTTACAAACACATTTAATATAACACAGAAACGTTTATAGGTCTTGATTAAATCCTTATTTTTTTTTATTAAAATAAGTGATTTAGCAATTAAGTTTATATGAGTGAACCTGAAAGGAAAATAAATAAAAGTTATCTTTTAATTAAAATTCATGAAATTAGTACATAAAATGGAACATACCAGCTATACACGCTGTCATGAAACACGCAAAAGAACCAGCAATTAGAGCACGCACCGAAACAGTAGCAATATCGGACTTCTTATTTTGTGCAATGGCAATTAGAGCACCCATTTGTATTCCTATTGCGCTAATATTTGAAAACCCGCAGAGGGCATACGTTGCTATGTATTCTGATCGTTTCTGTAGTGTTAAAATTACAAGAATATAAATATAAATTTATTAAATTATACCATAAATTTACTGTATAAAAACTTACAGATATTTTATTTGCCTTCTTTAACTCTCCTAACTTCTGGTATGCTACAAATTCGTTAACAATAGTTTTAATTCCTACTAAGTTGGCTACATGTTCTGCATCTTTCCATTCGATTCCCATTATAATTGATATGGGAATGAAACATTTAGAAACAATCCACTGGAAATTACATCCCCCCAAAAAAGAAACAGTTATTACACAGGATGGGAATAATTAAAGTTTCCTATTCAGTGCACTTTATGTCAATTCTCTTATTGATTACAGTGTTCTGAATAGAGAAACTTATTATGGCCTCTCTGTATTTATTAAAAACGTGTTAAAGAAGTGATTTAACTCACATCAAAGGTGATGTATTCGTATCCGAGTAAACTACCAAACCACGATATTGTTCCATCCAAAAAATTAACGAATGCCAAGAAAGCAATCATATTTACAGCCATGTTTACTACTATATTAACGGCTGACGTTACACCATTAACTGCAGCTTCAAGAACGTTTTTTTCGGTTCTAAAAAAATAAAAATAAAAATTATATATAAAATGGACTCCATAATTAACTTATTAGTAAAGTAAATAAAGCATTTTTGTACCCCTTTTCCACTTTAATATGCTTGATAGAAGTTTTAGTTTCTTCAGTTTCTGGATAAAATAACTTGGCGAACGACAATGCCGCAGGAGCCGACATAACCGAAGCTGATAACAAGTGAGTTGCATTAACCTAAAAGTTGGAAAAGTAATAAATTAAAAGATAAAATAACATTATACATAATTTTTTAAAATAATATTAAAATACAGTCGACCCCCTATAACACTGTTGATAATTCCGTTTTATATGAATTCCATGTTGTACGAGTCACTTATATTTTACAAATACATGNTTAACGCAGTTATTAATTAATAATAATAATCATTTATTACAATTCAATAACATCTGTACATTGTAAGGATGATGAGAATGAAGATGGCGACGTCGATGAGATGAAGTTTATACACTTAACCGAAAACTTCGGTATTAAGATGGTGTTTCTATAAGTGCACCTGAAAGAGAATTAAAGTGTTTAAGATTAAGGCAAATTTCGAATGGATTAAATTTTATTGAAAAGTTACTCACCAGCAATGCACGCCGTCATGAAACACGCTGCTGATCCTGCTATCATGGCTCTAACCGCTACACTAGCTATATCAGATTTTCTATCGGGAGCCAATGCGCTCAATCCTCCTAATTGTATCCCTATAGAACCTATGTTTGAAAATCCACATAGGGCATACGTGGCTATGGCTTGAGATCGGGCCTAATTAACGAGACTTTTAATGAATTAATCTGTATTTAAATCAAAAATAATGAACTAAAATAAGTAATATCTTACAGAAATTTTATTTTGAGCAATTAATTCTGATAAAGTCTTGTACGCTACGAATTCGTTAACTACAGTTTTTAGGCCTATTAACCTGGCTACGTCTTGGCAGTCTTTCCATTCTACACCCATAAGCAATGAGAGGGGAACAAAGATCTTAGATAAAATCCACTGAAAATTAAAGTTATTTAGTGTCACGAATCGAAGAAGCCGATGACTGACAGTTAATTAAGTAGTAATTATTATTGCTTACCTCGAAAGATATGAAGTCGTAACCTAACAAACTGCCAAACCACATAATTAAATTATCTACAAAATGAATAAATGCTAAAAATGCTATCAAGTTAGCAGCAATGTTAGCCACTAAAGCAATTGCAGAGCTTGCGCCATTACACGCCGCTTCCAGAGCATTTCGTTCTTGTCTGAAAAAATACAGTTTAAATCGTTATAAATTATAATTGTATTAAATTACACAATAGCAGATCAAATTATATATAATTATCTTTACCCTTTTTCCATTTTAATATCATCGCATTGAGTTTTACTTATTTCTGATTCGGGGTAAAACAATTTGGCATAAGCAAGAGCCGCTGGTGCCGACATGACAGATGCAGATAACAAGTGACTAGGACTTATCTGAATAGTAAATTTATAAAATTATTTTAAAATTCTTCAGAAAATATTCGTTTAGATTAAAATTACATACGCCAAAATTAATGTAAGCTGCCAAAACACCTCCAGCAATTGTGGCAAAGCCACCGGTCATCACAGCATGGATTTCAGATTTGGTCATGAGTGGCAAGAAAGGCCTGATCAAAAGAGGAGCTTCAGTCTACAAGAGGAATTATGTTAATATTATACGAATAAAATTGATTTATTTTGCTAAAAAAAACTTCGAACTCACCATGCCCAAAAATATATTTCCAGCAGCATTCATAGATTCACAAGCTGTGGTTCCCATAGCCTTCTGAAGGAACCAACCCACTTTCATTATTACTCTTTGCATAATGCCATAATAATACAAAATCGAAGTGCAAAAACTGAAGAAAAATATAACGGAGAGAACCTGAAGAATAAGAAAAGTAGTTTTTCAGTTGTATCCAACTCGAAAGAGATGGTAAAGATACAATTTGTAAAGCAATTTTTACCTTGAATGCGAAAATTCCGATCTGTTGTGGGGCACCACCTGCTAATTTACCATCTACTAAATAACCAAATACAAAAGTTGATCCGTAATCAGTGTATTTTAGGAAACTGTCTACTTTTTCTCCGAAGCATTTGAAAAGTTCCTTTCCAACTTCCCATCTTAGAATCATTAAACCAAATAAAAATTGGAGTAACGTACCCAATAATACTTGCTTCCATATTATCTAAAAAAATAAAAACATTTTAACTAATAAAAAAATTAATACAATATATATTTGAATCAAAATAAGATTTCTTCGCCATTTTGTTTGATCGCTCTCAAAGTCGCGACGTTTCTGACAATAGAGAGGTTGCGGCCGACGTTTTCATCGCGAAAACGTGTACTTCAGACGTTCAGGGCCGCCTTCCTGTAAGCCTAGAAGTTTGACAATGGTGTTTGATACGTCGAGCATGATTCCACTGATGTTCCAAACGCCATTGTCAAACTTCTAGGATTACAGGGAGGTGGCGCTGAACGTCCGACGTGCACGTTTTCGCGATGAAAACGTCGGCCGCAACCTCTCTAATATGGCTTCGGTACAGTACACGAAATAAACAAAGTACTTTAATAAGTAAATTAAATTATCATTGTTATTTTAAAATGGGAAATTCACTTACGAGTTTTCTATGTTTAGAGAAAATGTATCCTAATAAAATATAAACGATTAAGCCTCCAAATGATACCAAACGGAAGCGATTATTTGATGAGTCAATGATTAGAAATATTAGGATTGCTAAGAAGATAAGTGTCCAGATCCACCTGAAAAATGAAAATAATAATAAAAAATTACTATTTTTTAGATACATTATGACGTTAGAATCTATAAAAAAAATGATAATACCCAAACGTGTACTTCCATCTAAACAATTTCTTGATGGGTTCTACGGGAGTACAACGATAACGGCGTACAGAGATGTATTTTTGTAAAATATTATAATAAATAAGGAGGAAATAAACAACGGCAGTGATGATAACTAGAAATCGAACTCCTTGGCACCAATTGGGTGTCTTGTCCCACGTGTAAACAATGGCAAAACCTAAGTAGACATTGTACAACACAAAAAGCAAGGTGTACATAATATATTTTAATCGTGTTTTATTGCTGCTATACCATTCTTCTACACGGTACTCTAATCTATCCAAAAAACCGCCCTCTTCGGCAGCAAGAGGTTCGCTAATCCTCAATTTCTGACTTCCAAATGTAGTTTTGTGATCGTCATCCTGAAGAAAAATGAAGATTTTCAGATGAATTCGGCTCGAAATTACATAAAAAAATTTAAATTACTTACCAAGTTTTCTGATACGATTTCGAAAGCTTGGTTCTCGAACATCCCCTTGAAGCTGTGTTTAGGTTCCACATCTGTATTTGTGATACTTTTATCCATATCAATAACATGATCGTCTTGATGTAGATTATTACTCGGCTCGTCCATCAATATCTACAGAAGAAGGCAAGGCAACTTTAACTGAATGAATCTAAAGTTTTCTCGTATAAATGTAGCAGTTAGACGGAAGGATGTTGCGTTAAATGTAAAAATTCTAACTTTGTTTCCGGGTAATGAACGTAACTTGTTTTTCCCACGATTTAAACGAAAGGATGTTGTCATAATTGAAAAAAAAATGTGCCGTTACAACCGATAAATAATGTAAATTGTATTGAATTTTGCTCTGTTTTTATGTCATAAGTAAATATTTATTTATAAAGTAAACTATTTTAAATAATAAAACAAACCTTGTTCCTATGCAATTTTATAAATAATTCGATCGATTAGGGGTATTTAATTGGGGAAAAAACCATTAATTATAAAAAGTATTGTTTAGTACTAAGAAATTTATTTGAATTGGCAACGTTTTATGTTCTTTAGTACTACTAAGTGTTGCCAATTAGGAGAATTTTATTAGAAATTTTGATCGAGTTAATGGAATTTTTTTATCGCTAGTTTTATTTAATTTTTTGGTTTTTGATATTAAAAAATAAAATATGTTATATATTTATTATTAATACTATACTTATGGAACTCAAAATCATGTATAAACACGTTTGTGACACGGCTTTACGGCCAAAAACAGTGTTTTTAATTGATTTTGAGTTCCATAAGTACAGTATTAATGCCGTAGTATAACCATAAAATACAGCATGACAATACGTTTATAATTAGAGATTATGGCATTCATGGAATTAGCCCATTCGTGTTCCAAACTTCCATTCATAATCGCCTATATTATAAACTAATTGCATAATATACTATTAAATGCTATACAAGACATGGAATAATTTTGAATTAATTTTATATTTTAGAATATTAAATACTACACTTCTAAAGATGAATATTATGATTAAAATTATTGATAACGTTTCTTTATCTTCGTCAATCTTGATGGAAATTCTAATCCAGTTTCGTAATCGAACATTTTGAAAGTCGAATTAGGAATTCCAAATGAATTTAAAATAATAAGAAAATTAATTAGGTTAAAGGATAAGATGAAATTTTGATAAATAAACTTACACAATTAGAAAATCAATCGACGAAAGATATAGCGACTTCCATTACAGAAGAAAGTTTTGACGAATTTTATGGCTAATGATCCAATTCGATTTAACCAATTAATGTCCGATATATCCGAATCCGCGATATAACGAGGGGCTATTGTATTATATAATCTCGCTACTGGATTAAATCTATCTATTGTAAGAAACAATGAAGTTCTTCGTTGTTGTTACAAATGCAAATACATGGAATACTGTACTTCATACTAGGGTATTTCTATATAAGATATATACTCAATAGTTAGAAGAATACGTTACGTACTGTACATTTTTGAAGTACATTAAGTAGCAATAATGAAGTTCTTCATTGCTGACGGATATTATGGCTCACGAGGGGCGAAGTAATAAAATACTGAACACCGATAGTGGGTTTGCGCCACACCAACGAGTTGGCCTGATGGTTTTCTAGGGGTTTCTTTATCTGCCTAACCACTAAACAGAGCCAGTTTCTCGAGATTGTATCGTGGTTTTAAGTGTTTTCTTACGTGTCTAACAGATAAACAGGGCCATTTTCCGATAGAAAGTCCTCGAGAGTTACTCCCATGCCTTCCATAAATCCAGTCCAATATGCTTCTTAAATGATACCGTTTAATCTGTGCTCTACTTTGTTCTTACGCAAGTTTTATTCATTACTCTTTTAAATTCATAATTTAGATCGTACTACAGATCGAAAAAATAATCGTATAGCGAATTGCAAACACGTCGTTCCCAATTGGAACGAACCTCTTATCACTACAGAAGGACAAATATTGATAAGATCTCAGTATAGATCATACGAAAGAAAATACGATTTAAGGCTTTATTTTATATTTACAATTAATTTTGAATGTCGAGGGATGTTTAGATATAGCTTACAAGGTTATAAATGACAAATCAATTTCGTATCTAAGCTTTCAAACGTCTACACCATACAACGACGCCATGATTGATGCAGTCTCTAATTATGAAGACTAGATTCAGATTTTTTATGTTAATTAATGAATATTTTAAGAGTGAAGATCATTTAAATAGCATTTATAAGAATACAAATAAGAAAATAATTTCAAAATTTATTTATCAAATGTCCGAAATCCTATACTTGAAATACAGTGACGCCATATTTGTTTTGTACGCGATATCATTATGAATGTAGGCATATCCGCGCGATTCTTGTGTATTTTGTTTTTGTTTTTACGGTGATAAATATCTGAAAATGCCCCAAAGTTTTTGAAATTCACTTCAACCTGCCTTCTTTTATCAACTGAAGTATTTATTTAACGTCGGGGTGGTCTTAGAATTTCGATATGAAGTAAGAACGTTACACTCGGATAGTGGGAAGAATCCACCTCTTTGATAGATAAATGAGGCAAAATCAGGTAAAAGTGTAGTTTTGTATGAAGCTAAATTGATTCTGACCCGTTTGTTTTCTTTCTAAGAATGATATAGTAACTCGATGAACAGTTTTTGATGTTTATTTTATACTTTCTACGCTGTTGTCTGTCTTGGACGCTCTACCCCGAGAGAAAAAACAATACGATTTTGCTGGATTTTATTGAATATCTCATCAGAAAAATATAATTTTTATGATTTTTGTTTTAATTATATACAATCAACTCGATAACAATTATTAATCAAGCGACACAGCCCCATTTTTATTGGGCTATAATATGGCTAATTAATTAATAAGATATTAAGTAATTTGGCTAGAGTTAGGCGATTAAACCGCCATCTCGTGTTACATTAATAATTAGGAATAAATTAATTTAATTTAGAATATTACCCAGAAGGAAGCTTTTAACACGAGATGGCGGTTTAATCTCCTATCTTTAGCCAAATTACTGAATACCTTATTAATTAATTAGCCTAATTATAGCCCAATAAGAAGATTTTTTTGATGTTTTTGTGCTATATTAGAGGCAGAAAAAAGGTCCTCACGAGGAAATTTTGCCTTATTTTGTTAACAATACACAAAAATGATAAAAAAAATAAAAAAAATACAGATGTATTTTGATGTACGCCGAATAATTGTCATAGAAAAATAGCAAATAATACCACATGTCGTGAAAAGGATTCTACATCATTTAATAAATTGCTGTTTACCAAGGTTGTAACAGGTCGAGCGCAAATTATACAACGTTATCACAATACAAAAGGGCCTGTAGTGTAACTGTAAGTTGTGGGGCACCTATAACTAGAGGCATAACTGGAAAAAGCCTGAAAAATCAATAGGATCTTAATACCCGAATACCACAAAAATAATAAATTAGGGACTTCACGCGTAACGCACACCTCAAATACCCCGATTTAACGACAAGAATGACCTTACATAAGCAGGAAAATCATGATTATCATCACGTAACGACTGAATATATTATACTGTATTGTATTGTACATCGAGTTTCCTGATAGTTATACAGCTGTATCCAATTATATAGCGTGACGTATCAGTTCCTGATAGAAAATGACGTGGTAATTACGCTAATCGGAAGTGATTTCCGAATTAACGTTTACGTGAGATTTAAATTCTTGTTTCGTTTTCGTGAATACGTGCATGAGAGTTGCTTTACGCAACGTAACAACCAGATAAACCTGACTTAACTATAATTATTTTTTATTACGGGGTTACGTAAGAAAATCTTATATATTTCTCTTGTTGTACAGGTGTTGAGTAAGAGAATTTTCACGTATAAAATATAATCCAGACACACAGATGTAATATAAATACCTTTCACTTGATACCTCAATCTCTCATCATATCTCAAGTATGATGACCAGAGTTTTGATTTCTACAGTATTGTCTGTCCGAGACGCTTTATCGTAAAGACAAAACGATTTTAATTTGAATTATTTTTGTAGGTTTCTGTTGTATCAAAGACAAAAGATAGGTGTTTTTTGTTTTTTTTTTTAATGGGTACATTACAAACCCNATTGAATTTTGCTCTGTTTTTATGTCATAAGTAAATATTTATTTATAAAGTAAACTATTTTAAATAATAAAACAAACCTTGTTCCTATGCAATTTTATAAATAATTCGATCGATTAGGGGTATTTAATTGGGGAAAAAACCATTAATTATAAAAAGTATTGTTTAGTACTAAGAAATTTATTTGAATTGGCAACGTTTTATGTTCTTTAGTACTACTAAGTGTTGCCAATTAGGAGAATTTTATTAGAAATTTTGATCGAGTTAATGGAATTTTTTTATCGCTAGTTTTATTTAATTTTTTGGTTTTTGATATTAAAAAATAAAATATGTTATATATTTATTATTAATACTATACTTATGGAACTCAAAATCATGTATAAACACGTTTGTGACACGGCTTTACGGCCAAAAACAGTGTTTTTAATTGATTTTGAGTTCCATAAGTACAGTATTAATGCCGTAGTATAACCATAAAATACAGCATGACAATACGTTTATAATTAGAGATTATGGCATTCATGGAATTAGCCCATTCGTGTTCCAAACTTCCATTCATAATCGCCTATATTATAAACTAATTGCATAATATACTATTAAATGCTATACAAGACATGGAATAATTTTGAATTAATTTTATATTTTAGAATATTAAATACTACACTTCTAAAGATGAATATTATGATTAAAATTATTGATAACGTTTCTTTATCTTCGTCAATCTTGATGGAAATTCTAATCCAGTTTCGTAATCGAACATTTTGAAAGTCGAATTAGGAATTCCAAATGAATTTAAAATAATAAGAAAATTAATTAGGTTAAAGGATAAGATGAAATTTTGATAAATAAACTTACACAATTAGAAAATCAATCGACGAAAGATATAGCGACTTCCATTACAGAAGAAAGTTTTGACGAATTTTATGGCTAATGATCCAATTCGATTTAACCAATTAATGTCCGATATATCCGAATCCGCGATATAACGAGGGGCTATTGTATTATATAATCTCGCTACTGGATTAAATCTATCTATTGTAAGAAACAATGAAGTTCTTCGTTGTTGTTACAAATGCAAATACATGGAATACTGTACTTCATACTAGGGTATTTCTATATAAGATATATACTCAATAGTTAGAAGAATACGTTACGTACTGTACATTTTTGAAGTACATTAAGTAGCAATAATGAAGTTCTTCATTGCTGACGGATATTATGGCTCACGAGGGGCGAAGTAATAAAATACTGAACACCGATAGTGGGTTTGCGCCACACCAACGAGTTGGCCTGATGGTTTTCTAGGGGTTTCTTTATCTGCCTAACCACTAAACAGAGCCAGTTTCTCGAGATTGTATCGTGGTTTTAAGTGTTTTCTTACGTGTCTAACAGATAAACAGGGCCATTTTCCGATAGAAAGTCCTCGAGAGTTACTCCCATGCCTTCCATAAATCCAGTCCAATATGCTTCTTAAATGATACCGTTTAATCTGTGCTCTACTTTGTTCTTACGCAAGTTTTATTCATTACTCTTTTAAATTCATAATTTAGATCGTACTACAGATCGAAAAAATAATCGTATAGCGAATTGCAAACACGTCGTTCCCAATTGGAACGAACCTCTTATCACTACAGAAGGACAAATATTGATAAGATCTCAGTATAGATCATACGAAAGAAAATACGATTTAAGGCTTTATTTTATATTTACAATTAATTTTGAATGTCGAGGGATGTTTAGATATAGCTTACAAGGTTATAAATGACAAATCAATTTCGTATCTAAGCTTTCAAACGTCTACACCATACAACGACGCCATGATTGATGCAGTCTCTAATTATGAAGACTAGATTCAGATTTTTTATGTTAATTAATGAATATTTTAAGAGTGAAGATCATTTAAATAGCATTTATAAGAATACAAATAAGAAAATAATTTCAAAATTTATTTATCAAATGTCCGAAATCCTATACTTGAAATACAGTGACGCCATATTTGTTTTGTACGCGATATCATTATGAATGTAGGCATATCCGCGCGATTCTTGTGTATTTTGTTTTTGTTTTTACGGTGATAAATATCTGAAAATGCCCCAAAGTTTTTGAAATTCACTTCAACCTGCCTTCTTTTATCAACTGAAGTATTTATTTAACGTCGGGGTGGTCTTAGAATTTCGATATGAAGTAAGAACGTTACACTCGGATAGTGGGAAGAATCCACCTCTTTGATAGATAAATGAGGCAAAATCAGGTAAAAGTGTAGTTTTGTATGAAGCTAAATTGATTCTGACCCGTTTGTTTTCTTTCTAAGAATGATATAGTAACTCGATGAACAGTTTTTGATGTTTATTTTATACTTTCTACGCTGTTGTCTGTCTTGGACGCTCTACCCCGAGAGAAAAAACAATACGATTTTGCTGGATTTTATTGAATATCTCATCAGAAAAATATAATTTTTATGATTTTTGTTTTAATTATATACAATCAACTCGATAACAATTATTAATCAAGCGACACAGCCCCATTTTTATTGGGCTATAATATGGCTAATTAATTAATAAGATATTAAGTAATTTGGCTAGAGTTAGGCGATTAAACCGCCATCTCGTGTTACATTAATAATTAGGAATAAATTAATTTAATTTAGAATATTACCCAGAAGGAAGCTTTTAACACGAGATGGCGGTTTAATCTCCTATCTTTAGCCAAATTACTGAATACCTTATTAATTAATTAGCCTAATTATAGCCCAATAAGAAGATTTTTTTGATGTTTTTGTGCTATATTAGAGGCAGAAAAAAGGTCCTCACGAGGAAATTTTGCCTTATTTTGTTAACAATACACAAAAATGATAAAAAAAATAAAAAAAATACAGATGTATTTTGATGTACGCCGAATAATTGTCATAGAAAAATAGCAAATAATACCACATGTCGTGAAAAGGATTCTACATCATTTAATAAATTGCTGTTTACCAAGGTTGTAACAGGTCGAGCGCAAATTATACAACGTTATCACAATACAAAAGGGCCTGTAGTGTAACTGTAAGTTGTGGGGCACCTATAACTAGAGGCATAACTGGAAAAAGCCTGAAAAATCAATAGGATCTTAATACCCGAATACCACAAAAATAATAAATTAGGGACTTCACGCGTAACGCACACCTCAAATACCTCGATTTAACGACAAGAATGACCTTACATAAGCAGGAAAATCATGATTATCATCACGTAACGACTGAATATATTATACTGTATTGTATTGTACATCATCGAGTTTCCTGATAGTTATACAGCTGTATCCAATTATATAGCGTGACGTATCAGTTCCTTATAGAAAATGACGTGGTAATTACGCTAATCGGAAGTGATTTCCGAATTAACGTTTACGTGAGATTTAAATTCTTGTTTCGTTTTCGTGAATACGTGTATGAGAGTTGCTTTACGCAACGTAACAACCAGATAAACCTGACTTAACTATAATTATTTTTTATTACGGGGTTACGTAAGAAAATCTTATATATTTCTCTTGTTGTACAGGTGTTGAGTAAGAGAATTTTCACGTATAAAATATAATCCAGACACACAGATGTAATATAAATACCTTTCACTTGATACCTCAATCTCTCATCATATCTCAAGTATGATGACCAGAGTTTTGATTTCTACAGTATTGTCTGTCCGAGACGCTTTATCGTAAAGACAAAACGATTTTAATTTGAATTATTTTTGTAGGTTTCTGTTGTATCAAAGACAAAAGATAGGTGTTTTTTGTTTTTTTTTTTAATGGGTACATTACAAACCCGGGCCAATTAACTTAGAAATTTTTGTAAGGATTCAGAAAAGGAACATTCGGGCGTTGCTGAGTACCGGGAGGAGTTTTTGTGGGGGAAGTTGACCCCTAATTAGGTGTTACAAACGTGAAGATCCGGTAAACCACGTGGGCAGTTTGTTAGTGAGTTACCGATATTCAGTGATTTTACCCATTAGCCCACTAGTGGAAGTCTGTCCAAGATACGTTGGGCCCTATTCCTCATCTGGCCACCCTATTGTGGGTTTGGTCTGAAAAAAAGCCATCTTAGGAAAGAAAGAGTTAAAGAAAACGGATCAATTGTGACTTGTATATATCATCAACGAGCTGCAAGCGTATACAACACGTTTATATTTTGCACATTCTTCACAAAATGTGAAGAAATGTACGTTTTGTACAAGAAAAATTTTGTACAGAAATGTATAAAACACTGTCTAGATAAACGAACAATAGTGATAATGAAGAAAGCAGACGTTTTTCACATATCAATCTTCGTCTTTGTATACCTTTACACGCATCCTTAACCGTCGTAACTATACAATAACACTAAATAAAAGTATAAAACACCAACCTGAATAATGTAGATGTTCATGATAAATGGCAACATTTGCCTTTTTTGACAGATTTTTAAATTATCCAAAAAATTGTCGAATCAGCGAACACACACAAAAAGTAAAACACAGGCTGTTACACACACCATGCAAGCGTTTGCAAAAATTTCCATCCACTCAATGAATATTGCTGCTGTAGTAAATCGCATAAAACAGCCACGTTAGCATTGTTTATGGTTAATTTACTAGAATCTGATGCGTGAATGTAAACATAACTTCCTCATTTTTTTTTGCACTTTTTTTTTTTTCAAAAGATTACGTAAAAATCATCCGAGACTTTCGATTTTCCGTTGAATATTTACGAATAAAAGAAGCTTAAGAGTAAACAGAAAGGGGGGAAAAATACTCGAATAAGCAGAATACCTAACGAGAAGATAAGGGAGTGAAGTGAATGAAGAGAGATTTTTGTATACTATTGATAAATATAAGCAAAAAATTCGTAAATAGCGAGTGTAGTAACCGAGTAATCGATACTGTTAATAAACAAATAACACTTAAACTAGTGAACAAAGTATAGAAACCACGTTTTTCGACGCGAATATATATGACCTATACAACTAACTGTTAGAAAATAAGGTCAGAGAATAAACGTGTTTAAGGATTTTTAATTAAGAACGTGGGTTCGGATCTATCAGATTCTTGTTTTCTTTCACAGTAAGTGGATAGGAACCAAATGAAAATAAATTACAGAAGGTTTAACTTAAAGAAAGGAAATGAAAATGAGAGGATAAAGTGATAGAAAGAGAAAGCAAATTGAAAAATAAAAGTAAAAGAAAATGACAAAAATAAAAAGTTAGTTAATTAATTAAATGCTAATTTTTTTGTTTATAAAAAAAGACACAGTCGATCCAAAAATTCTTCTGAAAAACCATCATTTTATTAAGTGTTATAGAATAAAATTTTAAACTTTTTAAAAATAAACTAAACTATATTTTTGGATCGACTGTGTTTCTTTTTTATAAACAAAAAATTTTTGCCATCCGATGAAAATCTTATATAAAAAAATTGAATAAATGTTAATTGTTATACTAATTGTCAAAGGCGATAAAAAACACACAAAACTTCCAGAAAGGGGCGACAAGTACAGAAAAACAGATCTGTCAGAAAGGAGGCGAAAAATACAGCATAAAACAGATGTCAGAAAGGGGGCAAGAAATAAAGCCCACAGATCTGTCAGAAAGGAGGCGAAACACACGGTATATAAAACACAGATTTGTCAGAAAAGGGGCAAGAAATAAAGCACACAGATCTGTCAGAGAGGAGGCGAAACACACGGTATATAAAACACAGATTTGTCAGAAA
>NW_019386349.1:48099-73045 GCF_000671375.1 Centruroides sculpturatus | reverse complement strand
AATAATTTAAGTAATGTCAGAGAGAAACATTGTTTTGTGTCACTAAACACAATTGATTAATTCTATTCACGTACGACTTAGAAAAATAAAACAAATGGACCTTCTAAGCTCAAAAAGATTGATTTATACGGAAATCGTCTAGAAAACATTCCAGTAGATACTTTCCTACGTTCGTCGAATCTGAAAGAACTAGATTTATCATATAAACACTTGATATTTTTACCTAAAAACATTTCTCTTCCAACGAATAACGAATCCTTTCTCTTTCTCATAACAATTTCAGTAAAATTTCTTTCGACTTCAACAATAATCTCGCTTGAGTAATAAATGAATTCTTAACTGTAGATTATCGAACGTGGGACAGAGTCACTCGTCTGTGAGGATCGTGTTATAAACTTCGTGTTCGAATTTCGTGTTATAAACTTTAATCTTTTATAAATTTTATTTAACTTTAAACGCAACTCTATAAAGACGAAACGAAAAAATTAAAAGAGAAAAGAGAAAAAATAAAATCGATAAAAATCTGGTTAAACCTCGAATTTCACGAGTTGGGTTCCTTGTTGAGATGAGTACATCTCTGTGTCACGATTGTGTCACCCGTCACCTGATTGGTCCAAGGAGTTCGTCATCCCAGACGAAATCGGAGAAAGGCCCGAAAAGAAAACTTCGTATAAAAAGGACAGGCGCGATGAGTAAGAGCGTGGAAGTTATTATTTGATTGTGTGCATGTGTGCGGCGCCGAGATCGTCTTCGAGAGACTGTTCCTGTTCGAAATCCAACACCTCCTCCTGAACGACTGAACTGAACAACGTCTATTCACCTATTTAACTTCGAACTGTGGGTCTATTGGTGTACAACAGTATAATATAAGGTATTCATCCTGCCCGCGCACTATTGTACTGTACGTTCTCTCTCTCTGCATAAACTAATCGCGAACTCGATCGTAACTAAAAACGAGAAATGTTTAACGCGATTCAGGTAGCTTATATTTTGCCAATACGAGCTTTGTAACCTTAAATTTATAAATAACTTAGATTTAATATCAATAAACGGTTATTTATGTTTAAATCATCTTTGAGTGCAGTTTCTTCCGTTCTTCTCTCCGTTCGCTCCATTCCGGGTCCAAACCTCATATCTAACAGCTCGCGCGAACTGGTGGTCTCTGTATCGACCTAAAGGTACAGTGGTGTCATTCTGACGTGGTATCGAAAAGATAACGACTCAACGGTGACAATAGAAAAAGAAAAGAAAATTACAGCTGTAATAAAAAAATCAAAAATGAAAGTAATGACTTTTCTAAATCAAACAATTACAATAAATAAATAAGTCGTGTCTTTAATGTGACATTTTCGACTTAATGTGTCATAATAAAGTTTACCATCGACACTTAGATTTAGGTACTTAGCTTTTTAACAGCATTCAATTATTTGTAAAGAAATTTTCTTAATTTTTATAAATACGAAAATAATTACATTTACAATTGAAATATTAAAAACGAAAAATCTGTAATATTGTTAATTAATGTTATTTACAGAAACAAATTCGAAAAATACAAGTAAATACTTTTCTTTTGTTTCTTAAGTAGTAAAAACTTCCGTTGTTTTTTTTTAATTACAGCTTTTTCGTTTTAGTTTTGAAGTTCATTTTGATTTTAAAAAATTTGCTGCGCTTCAATGGAATAAAATAATATAAAGACATTGCTTTCTGGTCTTGGTATAATTAAATTAATTAAAAATCTACTAATGTGACGTAGATAATAAGGACTTGTCACATCCGTTCTTTGTTTTATTAAATGTACTCTATTGATACCTGGTGTTTGTGCTTATTACCACTGGAATAAAATAATTTATTATTTTTCTTCTATACAGTTAAGAAGTAAATTTCAGGCATTTGTAAAGGGTTTCGACCACACATTTTAAAAAATAATTATGAAGTATTTTTAATTAATGAATTCACACTTCTGTACAGTAATATATTTGTAATAAAATACGATGTAAATGGATTGAAACGCCTTTAAATAACACACGTATATATATAATCCATGCAGTAATTAATTGGAAGATAATAAAGTTTTAAATTAATTTTATAAAATTCTGTTAAGAAACGAGAGGAAAACTAAGTTAGAAATGAAAATAAGTAAAAGAGGATATTTGATGTTACGTTTTCGCATCTGAAAAAATATCTTTTTATTTTTCGTCTTTTCTGTAACAATTAGAATTTTCTGTCTTTGTAAATTCATTTTTAAACTTACTTTATCTTACGTTTAAATTTTTATTACTTTCTTTACATGGAAAATATATAATTAAATTAATTCAACTTTAAAACACTTGCAAATTCTTATATTTCAACTTTTATTAAGAATTCTATTTTAGTTTTTTTAAAAATAATTAATATAAAAAATAAATGTACAGCAGATGAATAATTGCTTTCAAATTATCAGTCAGTCGAAATCAGCAACTTCCTCACTTAAAAATGACAGATTTTCTCTTTCCGTGTTGAAGTAGGCTATAGCAACTGAAATAATTTAATTTTTTAGTCATTGTTTAATACTGTATTTTATTTCTTTTATACTACCAGATAAGCCCGGCGTTGCTGGAAAAAAGTAACGATAGCAAAGATTAAGATTATTACGTTATATCTTTTATTTATACCTGCCTATGAAAGTGACCCTCTCCCGGAATACACCGTATTCAATGGCTATTTTATATCTTAGTATATTTAGTACGCTTTAAAATAACTTATATTAATAGAAAATGGTTAAAAATAACCACAATTAACGGTCCTACAGCAACTTTTCTAATAGTCATGTATTTGTTCTGTTGCACTTAATACGGAAATGATGTTAAAGACATATTCTGAAAAATGAATATCAAACGAGTTTATCCGTTTAACCCACGGTTAGGCAGTGACGAAATACATTGTAATACAACCAGTTCAAAAACCGTTCGATACAGTCGACCAAATTATATTCGTATTTATTAAATTGAATGTAATGAATAACCCTGTATTATTTCGTACAATCTAGTGTCGATGGTCATGCCATGTGATATATTTAACAATTATTTTTACAATATTTTTAAATTTCTACGTGGTCTAAATTTACGTTTATAAGAATCCTTTTCTATCTCCAACATTTTCGTTTTATTTCTATTACCTCGACTGTTATTAATAATTGAATGATTATACCACGGTAATTGATTATACTTGAGGGGTATCGCCTCTTCATGTTATTTTACATTTTTCTAATATGCGGCCTGAATCCCCGATATAAAATTTTGGTCTAATATAATTACATATTAATTTATGCATCGTACCTTCTTTTACGAGATAATTTCTATGCATCAATGTTATTATTATTTTTAATTTTCTTACATACATTTTGAGNCGAATTTCCTATCGCCCAAAAACGAAGAAAACCTCTCAGCAGAGGGTGGGGCAGCTTGCCCCGGGCGCCACTGGCAGAGGGGAGCCTAATGGTTTTCAAGAATAACAAAATTTGTTTCTGGAGGGGGAGGGGATGCCAATATAGTGTCGCGGCCCGGGTACAGTTATGTTCGCTACGCCATTGTGTTTATTATTACGTCACTGATGTTTATTGGCAACAAATTCTATTAAAACTCGCGGGAAAAATGTATGCATAAAAGTCTGTGGTGTAAATAGTAGTAGTAGTGGTTTGGGTATCACTGATCACAAAATTAATTTTTCATACGAATAATTTTTTAATGGAATTATTTCAGATCACAAAATTAATTTTTCAAGAGAAATCTTGGGCTATAGATTATGTTAAAAAGCATCAATTATCAGCGAAAGACAATGGCAAGTCGATTTTACTACCAAAAAAATTCATGGATTAAATTTTATAGACGAATATATATTAATAATTCTCAACCACATCCGATATTAGTACAAATTGTAAACATTATTATCGCAAATTAATTTTATAATTTAATAATTAAAAAGAATTTATTAAACTTTGTCTTATTTTAAGTTGTCATGTTTTAATTTACTTGGATATTAAAACAATAAATTTTTTAAAATGTAGAAGAAAATGATAAAGAGTATCGAGATGTTTTATGAAAACGGAAGAAATGAATTGAGAAGTTTTCTAAATATTAAAATTATTTATAATTTTAATTTACTCAAGAAATTTTTGATCCGAAAATAATTTATAACCTGAAAAATTAATTTATTAGGTTATAAATAATAAAAGTTAATAAGGTTATAGAAAATAATTTTTCCAAACATTCACGAGACATTGTTCTCACACACGTTTAAGTCGGCCTGCGCAGTCTGACACTGCACCAGGAAAATCAAATGGTTTTTCAATTCTACTCAGGTGGTCGGTACAGGTCGCCGAAGCTGTTAAATTGTCCTCCATAAACTACCAAAAATTATAAAGGTCAGGCATGTATGATTACTCCTTTGAGAATTAACCTAAAGAATATGGCCGATTCTACTCAGGTGGTCGGTACAGTTCGCCGAAACTGTTAAATTTTCCTCCCACACATCCAGGAATGACTCAAAATCAGGCATGCATGGTTACTCCTTTGAGGATTAACTCATCGTGTATAGCAGCCTTAAGAAGGGAATTTTCAAAATTCCCCCCAGGGGGAGAGGAAGAGCATTAAGTCTTAACCGAAAAAATGGCTTCTACTGTACTATTTTAGATGCGATTTTCTGTTTTTATCTGCGTTTTAGTAGGGTATGCCATGAGAATGCACACTATGAAGGGATTTTTCGAAATTCACTCGCGGGCGGGAGAGGGAGAGGATTTAGTCTTCATCGAGTACTTAGGTGTATTAAACTAATAACATTTCAGACATTGGTATAAATATTTTTATGTATTTCGATTTTTAAAATGTTCGAACCGTTTTAAATTCGAATTAGTTATTGCATATTGGTTCAATTACAGAACGATTGTAAACGTTCCACAAAATTGATCAAATTCAAAATAGTTCGTTAGATTCTCGGCAATTTTCATCATTCTCAGCTGTAGGTGTTATATAACAATTACTATAGTTGTTGAAACACTGAATATAAATTGGGTAATGAATAATGACCGAAAAGTTGATATAAAAAGCGATTTTCACATTTTTGTTTCTCGACGTTTACCAAATTTGTAAATGTAGTCAGAATCTATTATAAAGAGAAGAGAAAATGTTTGTATTTGGAATTGTCTGACAGAACCTTATATAAATTTTTTAAGTAAATTATTTTACATACAATACATTTTTTTAAAAATTATTTTGTTTTTCAGATAAAATAATCTGTATGTTTTATACGTTGGGTGCAATGTTCTGCAAATGAGTTTAGATTAGAATAGATTACGACTTTTACCGCTAATTATTGAGAAACGAAAAAGTAAATTATAAAGAGCAAGAAAAATACAGCAGTAACTTATATACATATATAAAAATGGACGTGTGTGTTCCTATATTTCACTTTTCAGCCAAAACTACACATCGCACATGAATGATGTTTGTATGTGGTAGTAGCCCCGAGTCTCCATTCGTGCACTATGGTGGTTACGTCTCGATAGCTATAAGGGTGCGGGAGATATGGGCTTGAAAGTGGTTGAAAGTGGAAGATTTCCGATTTCGATTTTAAAAGTTTTCGAATTCGAATTTAAATTCGAATTTGTTCGATTACAGAACGATTGTAAACGTTCCAGAAAACTGATCAAATTGAAAATAGTTCGTTTGACTCGACGTAAAAATTCTTTAATTATTCTGGAAACGGGGATCTAATTCCTGTATTCTGTGCTATATGGGTGTGGGAGTTATGGGATTGAAAGTGGTTGAATTCGAAGATGTGTAACAATGGAAGTGTCAACAGTGGAAGTGTTGAGTAACAAAGGAAGAGTTAATATAAAGCGGCATGCAACATTTAAGGACATTTTTTGCATTTTTGCGAGAAATCGAACATATTTTTAGACTCATGTAAAAATTCTCTAATTAGTCTGGAAACAGCGGACCTAATTCTTGCATTCTGTGAAAACAGGTAAGATTGGCCATAATGTAATTATCTTAATCTTCACTATCGTTACTTTTTGCCCAGTGAAGCGGGTCCTTGCAGCTAGTAAAAAAATATAAATTGAAAGTAATGACTTGTTTAATTCAAACAATTAAAATAAATAAATTAGTCGTGTCTGTGATGTGACATTTTCGAATTAATGTGGCATAATAAAATTTGAAATCGACAATTTTATTGTCAATTGTCGATTGATACTTAGATTTAGTACTTAGCTTTTTAACAGCATTCAATTATTTGTGAAAATTTTTCATTATTTTTATAAATACGAAAATAATTTCATTACCAATTGAAATATTAAAAACGAAAAATCTGTAATTTCGTTAATTAATGTGATTTACAGAAAGAGATTAGAAAAATAAAAGTAAATACTTTTCTTTTGTTTCTTAGGTAGTAAAAACTTCCATTGTTTTTTTTAATTACAGCATTTTCCTTCTAGTTTTGAAGTTCATTTTGATTTTAAAAAATTTGCTACGGTTCAATGGAATAAAATAATATAAAGATATTGCTTTCTGGTCTTGGTGTAATTAAATTAATTAAAAATCTACTAATGTGAGGTAGATAATAAGGACTTGTCACATCCGTTTTTTGTTTTACTAAATGTACTCCATTGATACCTGGTGTTTGTGCTTATTATCACTGGAATAAAATAATTTATTATTTTTCTTGTAAGCCTATACAGTTAAAAAGTAAATTTAAGGCATTTTCAAAGGATTTTGACTACACATTTTTAAAGATAATTATGAAATATTTTTAATTAATAAATTCACACTTCTGTACAGTAATATATTTGTAATAAAATACATTTTAAATCGATTGAAACGCTTTTAAATAATACATGTATATATATAAACAATGCGATAATTAATAAGAAAATAATAAAGTTTTCAATTAATTTTATAAAATTCTGTTAAGAAACGAGAGGAAAATAAGTTAGAAATGAAAATAAGTAGAAGAGGATATTTTATGTGACGTTTCCGCAACTGAAAAAAAAAACTTATTATTTTTCAAGTTTATTTCTTTGGACTTTTCAGTAACAACTAAAATTTTCTGTCTTTGTAATTTCATTTCTAAACTTACTTTTTCTTACGTTTAAATTTTTATTACTTTCTTGACGTGGAAAATATATAATTAAATTAATTCAACTTTAAAACACTTCCAAATTTTTATTTTTCAACTTTTATTAAAAATTCTACTTTACTTTTTTAATATAATTAATATAAAATATAAATGTACAATAGATGAATAATTCCTTTCAAATTATCAGTCAGTCGGAATCAGCAACTTCCTCACTTAAAAATGACAGATTTCCTCTTTCTATGTTAAAGTATAGGAATTAAAATAATTTAAGTTTTTATACTACCAGACGAGCCCGGCGTTGCTCGAAAAAAGTAACGATAGCAAAGTTTAAGATTATTACGTTATATCCAATCTCACGCATTTCCGTTGGGTGAGATCGATTCCTCTATTTCGAAGCTAAGTAGAAAACTTTTAGATGAGTAAAAAAAACATGTTTGATTCCGCACAAAACTCAAAACACCGGATTTAAAATACTACAATGAAATCTATTTGTATCTACTTGTATCTATTTATCATTGTTTTTTCGAAAGTCAAGTGATTGGATGTGACGTCACAGATTGTAACGTAAAACTAAAAAGATCTAGTGATCTGTCGTGACGTTACAGTACCCACAGATATGAAAAAAGACATGACGTTGGAATAACGCGTCACGCTGTATCACGTGAAAACGCCTAGAATCGCTTCCGGTCTATGTTTGACTCGTCCATATTGCGTGGATACTACAAATTCGTAATACTTTGGTAAGTCGATTGTGCAAAATACTTTTAATTATTATAAAATAGCAGAAACCTTAATTTTGAGTGTACAGATGGGTCGCATTAAAGATTATGAAAGCTAATAACGAGTAAAATCGTCATAAACTCCGATCCTAGTGGAGATATACACGTTCCCATTAATTATCGAGAGGTGAAAAGATAAATCATCGAAATTAATTTTATCAATCTACTTAATAAGCGAACTTCCCTGCAAAATTTCAGAACTAATCGACAATAAGGACGGAAGTTATTAAGCTTCGAAAATGGTAAAAAAAATAGTGCTTCTACACACTAAAATTTATGCATAAAGAAATTATTCACGAATTTTTTCTTATTTCAAGATGTCCAAAGTGCAGAACTGTAAAAATTTTGAGATAATATCATTGCGCTACAATTACAAAAATTGTAGACCTATAAATACCTCTTTCGTATCTTCGTGTCAGAATACCGGTTATTTCAGTTCAAATGCAATATTCACAAGCTTCTATAATTTTTTAGCTTATGTCTCATATATTAATGTACAGTACCCTGTATTTATACCTGCCTATGAAAGTGACCCTATCCCGGAATGCTTCGTATTTAATGACCATTTTCTATCTTAGTATATCCAGTACGCTTTAAAATAACTTATATTAATAGAAAATGGTTAAAAATAACAACAATTAACTGTACTACAGCAACTTTCCTAATAGTCTTGTCATTACTATCTGTTCTGTTGCACTTAATACGGAAATGATGTTAAAGACATATTCTGAAAAATGAATATCACACGAGTTTATCCGTTTAACACAGACGAAATTGATTGTAAAACAACCAGTTCAAAAACCGTACGATACAGTCGACCAAATTATATTCATATTTATTAAAGTGAATGTAATTGTGAAATCCGGAATTTTTGTGACGGAAATTCGCTCGTTTATTAACAAAAAGGTTAATTAATTGAACTTTCGTTTATGTAACGCCCTAGAAGAAAAAAACGATTTTTAGCCAGGATTGTGTAAACTTTCCGGTCATAACTAGCAATATCCATTGTTCTTTGCAGAACGTGCATCTCATCTTGCAAAAAGGTTTACAGTTAGCATCTAAATGTCGTCATTTGTTGTAGATTCCTGGAACACCTATAACCCCTAACCTAAGAACATCCGATCACGTGGTGCAAATTCCCCACTAAAACGGATAAAAGACCGTTCTTACCCCCTCTCAGGGGAGTCTCTGAACAAACGCCGGATAGACAACCCGCCGAATTCCGATCTCCGATGAACCTCGAATTAAATCAGCGCTTAAGTCGCGATATATGTAATTGGTGCCGTATTTGTAGATTATAACTAACTATTCTCTTGGATCGATATTTAAAAGGCATCCACGTCCAGCATCGTCAAAGGGGACGGCTATAATAGGTATGAAAGCACTGTGAAACTCTCTCTAGAGCGGTATAGAAACGCTATTTGTGTAGTTTTTATCCATTTTACTTCTTTAATGAATTGTTATTTTTATTTGTTAAAAATATGGTAGACTCCTTTACTCGATCTCGCCCTTCACCTTATCGTCGACCCCAAGCAACTCTCCTTTCACTCGCCTGACGTATCATCCTGACTAGTGAACGGGAGCCTTACGCCCACGTATTCACATAATGAACAACCTTGTATTATTTCATACGATCTAGTGTCGATGGTCATGCCATGTGATATATTTAACAATTATTTTTACAATATTTCTAAATTTCTGCGTGCTCTAAATTTACGTTTATAAGTATCCTTTTCTACGTCCAATATTTTAGTTTTATTCCTATTAACTCGACAGTTCTCGATAATTGAATGTTTATACCATGGTGATTGAGTATACTTGAGAGGTATCGCCTCTTAATTCTCTTTTACTTTTTTTTGCGGCCTGTTTCTCCAATATACAAGTTTGGTTTAATATAATTACATACTAATTTATACATCGTACCTTCTTTTACGAGATAATTTTTGTCAACGTGTTATTATTATTTTTAATTTCCGTACATACATTTTGTGACGTTTTGTTGGTCAAAGAAAGCCAACATTGTTACATTTTTCAAATATGTTTTTTATATGTGGAAAAGAATAATAACTTTTAACTTGTTTAAATTTAATATTATATCTATTAGTTAGATATTGTTTATGCAAATGTAATTAACTGTCAAAATGTTAAACCTCTTCTCCGTATTGAAAGGCAAGTGTTTAAATTAGCACGTAGATAAGACCTAAAAATTTTACAGAAAGCAACACGCGTTACTCCTATATCTGTTTAAAATGATAGACTTGTAAATGTCTTCAGATTTTATAAGTGCTGACTATGATTAAAACACAAAGTACAATGAAAAAGAAATAATTAAGGGCACAAACGGAAATATACAATCGAATTAAAATGAAAAGTTCGAAGAAACGGATTAGAAAATGAATTGTTTTAAACGAGGAAATTAGAAAAACAGTCGATAAATAAGTCGCGTCTCTTATATGACACTTCCAACTTTATGTTGCATATTAAAATATACAATCGACCATTTGTAAATTCTACAATCTTCAGAATTTAAGAACAGTCAACTTGATTCACGATTGGGAATACAGACATGCAGTATAAGTGTATATTTAGAATGTGTATGTAATAAATCACTTCAATAAAATAAGTTACACTTTTTATAAATATCGCACAATACATAATAATAGAAATAATTCGAATTTTTTGTTACTATATGAGCGAGACGGATAACGAGGAAATTAGTCAAAAATTATGTCATCGTTGTCTTTGAGTAGAACAAGAAAGTATAATTCATTCTCATCATTCTCGTAATTATTCCGCTTTAGCTGTCAGTCGAGAACGGAACAAGAAATGCTTGTGTAAAGCGCAAAGACTCCCGTCTCACTTAAAATAGAAGAAACGACAATACCGTGATCAGTAAAATGAGGTTGGTAATCATTTTTCCATTCTTATTATCTCTAGTAAATTGCTGCCAACATTTCTGGAACCAATGGGGAAACTTCTCGTGTAAATCGCCGATATACAAATGTCATAGAATAAATTATTTTTATATTATAAACGGTACAGAAACAGTACTTCGTTGGAGTCGTAAGAAACTTAACTTTTGTATATTGAATGCTGATAGGTGCCATCTATCCAATAAGCATTCGTTTGTGGAAATCTTCAACAATACGTTATCTGTCACTTGCAACGACGAACAAACTATCGATTTTCGTTTGATGCGTTGTTTAAATGTTAAACACGTTAAAAATTTAGAATTTATCGATTGTTACTTGTCGAAATTTGCAGTCGAAAAATTCGCTTCGAATTATGCCATAGAAAAAATCGTCATAAAATACACCTTAAAATCCGAAGGTGAAAGGTTGAAACTCGAAGGTGGAAGGTGGAAACTCGAAAGTGAAAGGTTGAATTTCGAAAGTGCATCATTTATTAATATGTCGTCTCTGAAAGACTTAGCAATTAAAAATGTAAGAACTTTCGACATATTCAATTTGAGTTTTGACGGCGATTCTTCTCTGATTTCTTTGAAAATTACGGATTATAATTTTACGCTGTTTCTGCACAGACCATTTCAACAATTGAAGAATCTTTCTGAATTACAAGTGAATTCGGGTTAATTAAAGGCTTTGCCAGAAAAACTGTTTCATGGTCTTCATAATCTGAAAACCCTGGATTTAAGTTACAACCTAATTGAAATCGTTCATCCTTTCGTCTTTCGACATCTCACTTTATTGGAACAGTTAAATTTGAGAGGTAACGAAATACAAAGTTTACCTGAAGAACTCTTTCGTGGACTGAATAATCTGAAATCCCTCGATTTAAGAAACAACTTAATCGAATCCGTTCATCCTTTATTCCTTCAAACTCTAACTTTATTGGAAGAGTTAAATTTGGAAGAAAACCCGATAAAAAGTTATCCTGAAAACTTGTTGGAAGGTCTTTCGAATTTAACAATATTTTCTATTTCTGGAAAATTTTCTAGTGTTGAATATTTATTATCGAAGAAACCACACAATGAAACACACTTGCGCTCTGTGTTTTTGAAGGGACTCGTCAATCTGACAGAATTTCGCGCTTCTTATTTTCCTTTACTTCGCATCGAAAAAGATTTCTTTTCCCATTCCATCAACTTAAGAAAAGTTGTTTTCAGTTTTAACGATGTGCTGCATCTTCCATCCAATCTGCTCAAAAATAATAAAAATCTGGAAGCTTTTGAATACAGTTGGAATAAATTATCGACTATACCAAATGGTATTTTCGATGGACTTTCTAAACTCAAACAAATCAATTTACGCAGAAATCGTCTAGAAAACATTCCAGAAGATACTTTCCAAGGTTTGTCGAATCTGGAAGAACTGGATTTATCATCTAATCGCTTGACATTTTTACCTAATAATATTTTTCTTTCAACGAATAATATACGAATTCTCGATCTTTCTGAAAACAATTTCAGTAAAATTTCTTTCGAATTCAACAATAAACTCGAACGACTTGATTTGAAAAATGCGGGTTTGACGGAATGGCCGAATTTAAATTGGACAAAATACAATTTGACTTATGTTTATGCTCCATTTAACCATTTCGAAACTGTCAAATTGCCGATTTACACTCCGAACCGCATGAAGATGGATTTGGATTACTGTCAGATAAAAACCATTTACATCGATGAATGGAAATACGGATTTAATAGACCCAGTTATGAATTAAGTGAAAACCCAATAACTTGTGATGGAAAACTTTTGCATTTCATCAGCACTGTTCAATCGAATTTAGCAATTTCATTACAAATTTTTCCAGATTTAAAATACAAGAAATGTCACGGAGAAGAAAGAAAATTGCTGGATTTTACGCGATTCTACGCCATTAGAAGCCATTGTCCAATGAACTGCGAATGTTTCTCGACAAACGACGACCTCAAAGTCGATTGTAATGGAAAGGGATTAAAGAAAATACCCGAATTTCTGATCGAAAATGCGACAATCGTCGATTTGAGTAATAATTACATAAATGAATTGTCGATCGTGGATTATCGAACGTGGAGCAAAGTCACCCGTCTGCACCTAAGCAACACTTCACTATTCCAGTTTTCGGATTATGTTCTTTTGCCAAATATCAAATTTCTTTGGTTGGACGGAAACCGATTAACCGAATTAAATTCTGGATTAATGAATCTGATTGACGTTTCTGCAGAATTTACGGTCTATTTATCGAGAAACAATTGGACTTGTGATTGCCATTCGCAATTTACTAAAGACTGGTTGCTTCGAAACAAAAGGAAAATTGCAGATTTTTCGGAAATTTCATGCAAAAGAAATTTGTCTGTTCTTACTTTCACCAGTATTATTTATAATAATGAATGCATGAAAATCTCAGAAAATAATTTGATGTCGTTCGTAAATGTTTCTTTTTCAAAAGGCGCGTGTTTTGACGAAGCTGGTTGTGCTTTTGGATGGAAAATCGCAGTTGCTGTTCTTACTTCGCTAATCTTATTATGTTTAATTATTGTTGTTTTTGTTTATTGTATTAAAAAAAGAAATGTCGAGAAAGTGGTTGAGCCTAAAGAAGAAGAAGTGATTTATTACAATATTTACAACTGAATTTTTATCAATTCAAATGCATCGAGTTTGAACTCTTTAATGAATACATTTTTACAAATTGTTGTTGTTCTGCATTCGCTTTTATTTGTTTAGTAATAAAGAATATTGTTTAGTAATTACGTGATAAATCAGCGAATTAAAAAGAAAGAGGATTATTTATTTGAATGATTAAATGAATTTGACGGTATTATTTCTTATCATTCGAGTATCGCGATAAATATAAGTATGCAGGCTAAAACAACCAAACTAAATTGTTTAATTATTTCAAATAAAATTTAGTTATAGATAAAAAAAATTATTATTATCTTTTTAAAGTTACGTGCCGTACACGCAGTAAAACTAACACCAGTTTATTATTATAAAACAATTTATTTTTTTCAAAACAAAATGAATATCTGAATAAAAATTTCACATAAGCAGAAAAAGCAAATATTTAACATGTACTGTACCAATCAAGTCATAGAGTACATCTCTAAAAGAAGACATTTTTTTTTCAAAGTAAACAGTGCTTAATAAGAAAAGAATAAGGTTTAAAATAGAAATCCTGAAAGTTATAGTTATAAAAGACATTTTGTAAAATGATGTGTTCGTGTAAATAAAACAAAATGAAGCATTAGTAACCATTATACAACAAAATAAGTTTGGCAGTTTATGGATGTCTGAATGTGATTTGTATATCTGAGTTTTTTTTCAATAGTAATATCTCAAACTTGAGTAGTTTTCAATTACGACACGTGTTAAAATATAGCATGATTATGTTATGGCGTTGTGTCATGCATGTGTATCTTAAGTGATGCAAAAATATCAAATTGTAGACCAGTGTTTATCAACGGGGGCGATATCCTCCCCGTGAGGGCGTTTTTCTAAGTTGAGGAGGTGATTTGTAACAATTTATATTTTGGGGGGCAAAAATCAATTTTCTGAGCGATATAGTATAACATTATATTAAGAATAATTAGATATTTTATTCGTTATATCGTATAATTATTAAACAAATAACATTATACTTCTCACTAGTCTATTCGATGCAGTACGAATTTGACGTTAGCCTCGGCCCTCGGCATCGGAATTTTGAAGCGAAGGAGGCGATAGTACCTGGCGGTTTTATTGAAGGTCCCTGAAAATTAACCGTCCTTGACAATTACGCATCTAACGAATACCGAGCACACTTCGTCGAGATTTGTAATGCAAGTAGTATAGAAATATGACATGTACGAAAAGCGGCCGGATGGCCGAGCGGTCATGGTGGCAGCCCACTGCTCTGGGGGACCTGGGCTCTAATCCGAACGGGCCGAAAAATCCCCAGGTATTATTCGGGGGGTGGTCCTTTCGGGTATGTCGGGCCCCGTCCCTCACCACCCGGCAGACCCATTGTGGGCTCGGCCGAACTCATAATGGGCTTGCAAAAACGGGTCCTCTTAGTGCCCAGAGAGCGAAAAGAGTAAAAAAACATGTATGAAAAAATATTTTTTACACTGTATTCAAAAAATATTAAAATAACAAAATATTGTGAAAAAAGCGAGACAAAATATCCAGTCTTAGTGCGAAAAATTCCATGTTTATGTTTATTCAGATTTAAATGAGAAATTATTAATTCACGAAAAGGGAAATTTCCAGGAAAATTTCTCTTTCGTCAGAAATTTGCCGAGTAACCAATCACTCTTAGGTAACGTGAGTACGAAGTCGTCGGCTGCAAGGTATTTTATAATTTATAAAGGGTTATAAAAAGAATCTCATTATTACGAAGTTATTGACTTAAAACAATTAGTCTAAGTTTTATTTTGTTTACTTTAGGATGTATTGCAAAGGACAACGAAAATAAAGGAAAAATAGTGAAATATGCAGCTTATTCAACGGAAGACATTAGTACATTTCAATACATATAAATCGAAAATATCGTGTATATTTTTACATCGTTTGTATAAATTAGTAGAGATTTGCAGTTTTACAGTAAGAACATTTTTCAATTTCGCGATAAACTACAGAAAAAATTATACTTGACTTTAAGAAAAACTACTTTGATATATTATTTAAATTTTTGTTTTTGAAATAAAATTCACTACAAACAGATGCTTAATTTTAAATATGTTTCTGCAACTTTTCACTCGTGGTTTGAAAACTGCATTGTGTAGTAAACACGGTTGTCACGAAGTAAGGAATCCACAATCTCATTAATGCTTGGCCTGTGGTAAGATCAAAATCGTTTCAGAAATGCATATTATTATATTTGCAACAATTGTGGTATTATGCGAATTCTATTGTAACTTTATGTGGAAAATTTAACTATTGTTTAAGTATTGTTAAATAATGTGTATTAATCTGTCTGTATTATAAATCACGGATCGAAATTTAAACATTTTACAAGACCTATTTTATAAACTTCATAATCTGAAAAAAGTAGACTTAATTGACAATATAATTAAATCAATTTTTTCATTTCTCTTTAGAAACCTCATTTGACTTGAGTATTTATTCTTACAATAGAATCAAATAAAGGGTTTATCCGGTAACACGTTGAAAGGTCTTTCTAATTTAACGACATTATGTATCTAAGAAACTATAAAGACATTAATAATTTCTTCTTCTCACACGATAGGTGTTTAACAATAAAAAATATATCTTTTATATATTTTGAGCAAAACTTATCGTTCAGAATTTCATATAAGAAATGTTTTGAGAAATCTCGTTACTTTCTCTCACGTTTAATTTTATTACTTTCTTGAAGCGAATAATTTAAAATTAAATTAATTCAACTTTAAAAAACTCTACTTTTTTATTTTTCAGCTTTTATTAAAAATTAATTTTAGTTTTTAAAAATAATTAATATAAAAAATAAATCTAGAAGAGATGAATAATCTCTTTGAAGTTATCAGTCAGTCTGAATCAGCAACTTCCTACACTTGGAAATGACTGATTTCCTCTTTCCATGTTAAAGTAAAAACATTTTATTTATTCTATATTTTATTAAATGAAATAATTTAATCTTTTTAAATAAGAAAATTTAGACAATAATAAAACAATAGCCATAAGTTTTTTTATTTCTGGAAAATATGAATGGAGAACTTTAATTATCGTGAATTATTTGCGTAATTAAAATGACAAGAAATGTTCTTCAGTATGTGAAATTCACTTAATGTTTTCTGCGGATATTAATTATAATAAAGGAAGTTAAACAAGAATTCATTATATACTCGACTTTATTATATAAGTTTCTCTTAACGTTTGTTAGTTACTTAATTAAAAGAAAATATGCATGGATTTCATGGACGTATTAACAAATTTATATACGAATTTGCAATAGTAAATTACGACTGTTAGCTACAGACTATAACAATGTAGATTAAAATAAATAAAAATATAACAGATATCTCGAAATAAATTGCTATTTTAAATTTTTTCACGAATACAATAAGGTTTAAATCTGTTATTTATCTACAGAACAAATTTTAAGAATGCTGATACGTTGTAATATATTTACATTTAATTATAAAGAGTAAAGTTAAAATATTTTACTTTTTCTTTACGTGTAAAACATATTTTAATTGATAGAAGTAACGTTTTATTTTTAGTTCATAAGCAAAACTTATCTTTATATAATGAAGAAACAAATACAGTAAAACCTGTGTAAACAGGAACCGCGCGGTGTGACAGGTTTCCGATTTGGACAGATTTTACTGTATGCATTTTTATGATGTTTGTAGCAGTAATTGAAAACTTGTAGATCTATAAATTCTCACTGTCGTCCACCTGTTGTCGGTCCTTCCTTAATCTCACGAATGGTTTTAGATGGATAAAGGACAATACAAGGAAAGTAATACTAATGGACAGGATATTCCGATAAACTAGAAAAATTTACATTTTTGAGGAGAAGTGACATGATTTAAATTCAAAATTTCTTTTAAGTTTTTTAATTTTTTTATGATTATAAAAGTTATATTAATAAAAACATTGAGCAGAAATTAAAATAATCTTAAACTTATAATTTATTTTATAAATATTTATTATACAGTCGAACCTTTAAACAATAGCCACTGACGAAAAGAAAAAATGGCGTTGTTCTAGGTTTAGTTGTATATGTTGTTATATGTTAAAGAGTTTTATATAATTTCGTATATATTTATAAGAGATTTGGAAAATTTTTATATATATAGAAAGAGAGATTCAACAAGCCTTATATTTAAAAATTAAATAAATGTGATCAATGTTATTAAAATTATAAAGCAATTATAAAAGGGATATTTTAAAATCTCTTCTTAGTGTGCGTGACGTACCCTAACTGTGTACAAAATTTCAACTTTCAAGTCCTAACCGTTTGGGCTCTGCGCTTATTATTATTATTATTATTATTATTATCAACTCGTCTCGATTATATATATAGATGCGGCAACCCAAATAAAGCATACATTGTAGAGTTTATTCTAAAGTAATTCATACATAAAAGTAAATGAGACTTTTTATTTTTATTTTACTTTAACTTATTTAAAGAAGAGAGAAGTAAACGGCATTTTAGGTAGTTTGAAATTTGTGTTTATTTTTATTTAAATTTCAGTAATTTTTTGTTATTTTTATTACTTTTTATTTTTTTAAAATTATTTATTTTTCGAAGGGCAGAACCTACATATTATCACTACTGGCATCATAAAATTCTCACCTCTTAGTGGATTTTCCGAATTTTGAGGCTCGATAAATTTAAAGGCATGTGAATGAGGAAGAAAAAACGTATTTTACTTTTACATGATTTTGTTTCATTTTTTATTATTATGAAATTTTTCGATTCTGGGTCATTCACGTTTTAGCCATTCTCGTTCTAGTGAGCTAGAATCAACATTTCCCCGCTACTAATAGTGTTAAAAAATTTTCGTTTGTAAACGGGATGTACAGAAGGAATATCCAGATGATTAGATCACTTTGAAAATAAGGCTCTGGGAAAGGAAGTTAATTTTCCCTTTCGACACAAAAGTGATGGTTGTGTCTTCCTTTTTTACAAAGTAATAAAATTCCGAAACTCATACATTTAATTATTTTTTGCTGTCTTCTTTACTTATGATAAGAGAACATTTTTATTTGATATTTATTTCTTATTCACTTACAAAATTTTTGATATAATAATTTAACTGGAGTTAGACAGAAACATTCTTTTGTGTCACAAACTCAATTGATTAACACTATTCACACACGTCTTAGAAAAAGAAAAGAAATAATATTTTATTTAAAATATTAATTACTTTAAACCAGGGGTGGCCAAACCGTGGCGCATGCGCCAAACTTGGCGCATTGGACGATTACAAGTGGCGCTTTAGTCAGTTCTGAGCAACATTGCCAGATTTGGCTTCTTTGCAATTAAGAATATTACATAGAAAATTAATTTTTTATAGTCTGTCTTGGCAAGTTCATTTGTTGCACAATTCGTTGCAATCAACTTTACAGATAAAATGAGTGTTCTCCACATAGTAAATTACAGTGTATGCATGTATGTTTATTTTCGATCAGTGCATAGGCGTCTAAATGACAGTGCTACCGTCCGGACAGTCCACGAGTCGGTTGGACTGCTACACCTGTTGACCTTTTTTTTTTTTTTGCTTCTACGATTCACGATACATTCGCAATCGTGTATGCCACTAATGTCAAATGGGACTATTTTGTACGGGTAACTACACCACCACCGCATTTTTTATTAATTTTTTTTTCACACAACTGAATTTTGATCTTTTAAATTGAAATACCTGATTAAAGGGTGGCCGAAATTTTTCTCCGCCCCGGGCGGCTAACACCCACGGTACGCCACTGCGCATCTGAACTCGTCTATCAAAAAATTGGCGCATGGTATGCAAAAGGTTGGCCACCCCTGCTTTAAACGAACAGTTCCCGTGTAATAAATGTGAAAAACAACTTTTTTATTCATAAAATATTAATTTTATTAATTTAATATTCTTCCTTTTACTTCAACGGAAATAAACGAGGAAATTAAAAACTTTATACGTCATATTTCTATTGGAAATGACGGTACAATGTCACTGACATCATAACTTTATCGTGTTTTCAACGCAGCAACGTTAGTAATATGGAATATTACCAGTTCGGAATTCTGTTATATTGTTAATTCTTTTCTGAAAATTTTACTTCTGAAATTCGTCTGTCGATGTAACTAGAAGACTCTTTGGACGAGATGAGGTGGGTTATCTTCTTGCAATTCCTATTTCTAGTGGTAAATTAATGTCAAGAGTTTTGGCAACATTGGGGAAATGTTTCTTGCTGGTCATCAGCAATTAGCTGCCATAAATCAAAAAACCTTTCTTCTGTTGAAGTATTCAACCAGTCTTTATCCATCAATTGCGGCAAGGAAAGGATTGACTTTCGTTTAATGCAATGCTTGAATGTTAAAAACGTACAAAAGATAACATTTAGATATTGTTATCTGTCGGGGATTGACTTTGGAATATTCACTTTCGAATATGGAATCGAACAGGTCGAGATATATTATCATTTCTCGCATTAAAATTACTGTCCAAGATCTGTCCAAATACGATATGTGAGGTCGTCGAAACTTCTAAATTTAACGTTTCACAATGTTCCATCGCTGACTTTATTGAAAATCGAATGGTATAACTTCTCATTTCCGAACCTTTCCGAGAGATAATTAATTTATCCGAATTATACATCATACGCGGTAATTTAAGAGTTTTACCTGAAGATCTATTTTATAATCTTTACAGTTTGAGAAGACTGGACTTGCGTATCAATAGAATTGAATCGATTCATCCACTTGTCTTTAGAAATCTCACCAGATTGGAATTTTTGGATTTACGAATTAAATAAAGGATTTTCCAGGTGACACGTTGAAAGGTCTTCCAATTTAAAGACATTTTATATTCATGGAAATCCTAGATTATCAGAAATTCCGTCAGGATTATTCATGAAACTGCACAATTTGACTGAATTTATAGCAAGAAGTTGTTCTTTTTCTTCATTCGAAGAAAATATATTTTTTGACTTAAGTAATTTGAAAGTCGTCAATTTAAATTTAAACAAAATTGAACATCTCTCGCCGAATCTTCTGAGAAGTAACAAACTGCTGACAAAGTTTTCCTGTGCCAACAATAAAATATCGACACTCCCAACAGAAATTTTTCTTGGACTTTCTGAACTGCGCGTGTTAGAGTTGGAGGGAAACCGGTTAGAAAATATTTCCGAAGATGTTTTTTCAAAATTTGTCGTCATTGCAGATTCTCGAGTTATCACAAAATAACCTTACATTTTTACCCAAAAACATCTTTCTTCCATTGAATAATTTAACGGATCTCGATCTAGCTAATAACGATTTAACAGAATTACCTTTCGGATTAATGAACTTAATCGACGTTTCTCCGGAATTTAAGCTTTACTTATCCAGAAACAATTGGACTTGCGAGTGTCATTCGCAATTTACTAAAGACTGGTTGCTTAGAAACTGGCAGAAGATTGCAGATTTCTCCGATACTTACTGCAGAAGAAATTCCTCTTTTTTTCTTTTATCGATATTGTTTCCAATGACGAATGTAAAGAAATTTCAGAAGATAGTTTGGCATCTTCAGTAAATGATTCTTCTTCGAACGTAGGTTGTTTCGATGAAGTTACTTCGGTTTTTGAATGTAAAATCGCAGTCTCTGTTCTTACTTTCCTAATGTTATTAGGCATGATTATTGCTGTTTCCATCGTATATTATCGCACAAGACGAAGTGACAAGAAAGAGCCAAATACTCATCAAGAAGAAGTGGTTAGTTACAATGTTCACACTTGACAAATTCTGTAATTACGGCAATTTAAGTGTATCTACTTTAATCAATGTAATTAATTTTTTGCAATCAATTGTTATTATTTTGCATTTGTTACAATAGAAATGAATTTCATTTATTTCAATAAAGCTGATTAAATTAATTAATTAGACACTACATTGCATATAGAAAATGCAGAGATGTAAGTAATATTTTTCGATGGAGAATCTCTCGCAATTCTTTTCGTCCTCTGCTGCTTCGAAGGCGCTACAATTAAATACAATGATAACAATTGTTATGTGTCAACTACGTGTCAGAATTGGAGGAAAATTGGGTGGAATGCTGTCTTTTGTTTGTTTGGAAGTCTTGCTAACAGTAAAATATTTTAATGGCGTGTGATTGAATTTACGTGTTTTTTGAACAGTTAACTTTATTAAGTGCACGTGTTGCCGAATAACCCGTACATCGTTGCGAATTTCGAATTGGCATCTGGCAGAAAAGCCGATAAATTCGGTTTGCGTATCAAATTTTAAAACTGTAGTTGTAATTTAAAGTCGATTATAACTCCGTTGCTTACGTACGCGATCTCCAGCGGGTGACGTTAAAAATGTTATTGTTCTTCTGTGGGATAGGCCTTTTCGAATTATCCTCGAAAACACAAGTAACTGAGATACAAATGAAAAGTTATCAGTGTGTGAATTTTAATTGGGCTTCGAGATTCAAATTGCAATCGTCTGTCTAATGTCTGTCCTTCGATATCTCCATAACGGAGTTAGATACATGATTTATATTAAAATATGATTGCAGCACTTCGCTACGACCACATTACGATAAGTAATTTTTATTTTTGAAGGTCAAGAGTCACGGCTGCGACTCCCCTCCAATTAAAATTATCACCGATCGACTATACATGCAAAACTCAGAATTGACATTTTTGGAAGACAATTTCTCCGCTTTTCAACGTTTAAAGTAATTTGAATTTTCTCGTTAGAAAAATAATTGTTTTCTTGCAAAGTGGGCAAAATGTCAAGGTATTCTCTAAAGATAAGAAATTGAAAAGTACAAAAATCGCCTAAAGAAACTGTAACTGCAGTCGCCGGTGTATGAAAAAACTACACGGTGTAGAAAGCTTAAATTTTAAAGTTAAGCCATTGTGGTTATCGGTAAGATGCAGGCCATACTTCTGATTAGATAAGTCAAAGTTCACGGGGTTTTCCCTTTTATAACGATTTTTCTAAACGACATATTGTCTTATATCGACGTAATAGCACAATTATTAAACGGAAACAATTGATATTCAAACAAAAACGTCTAAAATGTAAAAAAGAACGCCAAGTAAAGACTTTTGATACTTTACGTTACAATTTGTCGTGTTATAATTCGTTATAATTTGTCGTGTTGTCGAACATTGGCATAGACAAATTCAGACTAGCATTTCTGTAAATTACTATTTCACTGTTCTTTTTCTTCGTAGTGCAGAATGTATTAGTAGTTTTACTGCACAATGAGGCCTTGTTTTAAAATTTTTCGAAACTTAATGAAAGTCTGTTTAAAATCGACTGTATTGCAAAAATGACTCCATAACCTGGCAATATTTACTGTAAAACGTGACACGAAAAATGTCATTATTTAAAGCATATAGTTTATAACTTTATAATTAATTTAATTTTTATAGTGTAGGTTTCAAAAAGTAATGATATACAGACTTTACAATATGATCTTTATTTATGAAATAACAATGGCATATTATTTACTGTATAAAAAAAACTAATTTTACATATACTAGAAACGAGTTGTTTAGCTTTCCCGGCAACATTTAAAATTTTGGCGGCGCGATCTCTTATTATATATTATTAAAACAACTTTTTATATTTTTAACTATTATAAAATAACAAAAAGCTTATGGTTAAGGCAGAGATAAATTTCATAAAACATTCTAAATGCTACTAACGGATAAAATCGTCATAAGTCCGACCCTACTGAAGTTACACACAACATCTCTTTATCTCACAACAATATCGATCTTTCACCACCAGCATTTAATGGCATCAATCCCCTAATAAATAAAGAAAATCCTCAAAGTTTCAAAAATTTTCTACAGAGGAATTATTAAGCTGCAAACACGGCGAATAAAATCGTATAAGTAGCCCACTAGTGGTCAAGCTAACTTATGCCTGTAGAAATGTAATATTATTAAGTACAATTCCATTAAATGTCGTTAAATATATATAAACGGACACATACCCTCGTGCGACTCGACTTTTCTGTAAACAATCCCTCGCCCATCTTCACGACATCGCCGAAAGCTAACTTATGCCTGTAGAAATGTAATATATTTAACTACAATTTCATTTAATGTCATTAAAGATTATTAATGATATTTGATACATAAATATTATTTATACATTAACATTAGATTAATATTAGAAATATATAACTTATAAGCAATATGAATCATATATAACTGTCGTTATAATTAATAATACATTAATAAATTTTATACATTAATATAATTATAATGATAGATTAATACTTGCTTTTTCAGAACATACATTAATATAAGACTTTGTATTATTTTCGGGGAAACAGGGTAGTCAGGGTGGTATGTTATTTTTTTTTTACTTATTTGTATAAATTTATAATATTTTTAACTGAGTTAATCGTCTAAATATGAGAAATAATGTTTCGATATTTATAAATTAGTAAAAATTTAATTTTATATGATTATTTTAATTTAAATAATATGTACGATATTAATTATTCGTTTAAATATTTATATTATAAATGAGTTATTTACGTTTTTCGAAGTTTTTTTCAGAAGAAGAATATTTAAATTTAAAGAGAAAGAATATTTTATAGAAAGAACTTAAAAGATTTGCTATTTGTACAATTTTGAGATGGCGCACAACAATTGAAAATATAAAAATAAGGATGTATTGTTAGGAAACAGTTGAATGTCGTTACAACTTGTATTCGTGACGTAACTTCTACGTCTTATGTTTAATTTAATATAAATTTTTTGTATAGAAATGAAAAATTATTATAACCTAAATGACATAAGGAAAAACCCGACAGATTAATTCAAATTAAGAACATTTTATTTTAGAAAAATAGCATACTATATTAGTGTGAGATCGAGTATAATTTAGCTAGTCGCTTTTAGATAAAGAGAACTGTTTTAACTGGATAATATGTAAATACAGTCGAACCCCCTATAACGTGCGTTTTTATAACAGAAATTTTTATAACGTAGCGAAAAAATTGCAGCAACATTCGTTTAAAGAAACTCCTAAAACGTCGTCGCCGACTCGTTTCGCGACAACATTGATAGAATCTGGACCAATAGTGGATGAGCAGCCGAACTACTTTCCTCTGCACTGCGCTACGCTACGGAGCGGCTAAATTGAGTTTGCTATCGTCTGTACAGTATTATATATAAATTATATATAAATTAGGTACTGCACATATAATTATATATTAATTATATGTAAATTAGGTACTGTATATATAATTATATATTAACTTATTGTAACTTTATTATAATTAAATATATAATTTCTGCCGTCTAGCGTGGCGCCACGCTACGGAGATTTTTACGCTAACTATCGTCTGTCAGTATGTAAATTAGGTACCGTAAGTCTAATACAGTACTGTAATTTTATACATTTCTTGTGAAAGAAACATTTCTTATTCAACGGCGATTAAAATTATTTATATTAATGATGTCTCCGAA
>NW_019386349.1:7188-46947 GCF_000671375.1 Centruroides sculpturatus | reverse complement strand
GTGCTGTTCCGCGATGAAAACCAGCTTTAAGCAACGGCGTAGTCGAACGGTACACACTCGGTAAGTAATCCTATAATTTTTTGTTTATAGCGTAGTTTATACGGATTATTCCCAAAAAATTATACGTGTTTTGGAAATGTTGAGTGGAATTAGTCTAGAATCGGTTAATTTTATAGAAGTAAATCTTTCAAACAGCCTTAGTTTGTAAACTTCCCACCTATCGGGCTGCGATTGGCTCATGTATTTAATCATTTCTACAACGTAAAATTCGATTAACGTGGAACGTATCTAAGCGTTATAGAGGGGTCTACTGTATAGAAATCTCAGAGCAAAAGGGTTATTGTATAACGATTAAATATGTGATTTAAAAAGGTTAAAGTTTATTTAAACTACTGTATAAGTAACTTTTGATCTCTTATATTGTGTCGTGTTGCTTTTGGCTCTCAAATCATACTTTTTTTAGCGTAGTTATTTAACAAGTTATTTGCAATAATGTGTATTGTATGTTTATAGAGATCAGCAGCTACATGTGTATGACAGTTGTGTGCAACATAAATTTCGTAAGTCTTTTTTTCAGCAAGGCCAATAACTATATTTCTATAATTTGGCTGTTGAAAAAAACACATTCTAAAGATTTTTATACAAACGATTTTGTATGATGACATACACTTGGCAAATGTAATAGACGACATTTTTAATTGGATAGCACAAACTACCGCTATTAGGTGCGGTTAATAATTTTTCATAAAAGGAAGTATAATCACGTACATTCTGGAATAGTGTTTCTTTTAAGTGAAGCACATTTCAGCTTTTTTATACTCTGTAAGAAACAAAACCTTCTATATAGGTAAGTAAAGACCGTTTATCACCAGAAAGATAAAATAAAGATTTTTATTAGAATATATTGGGTAAGGATACTCGTAAGTATGTGTTTCGTTTGGAAGATTATTTAAAAAAGCCATTGATGCACTGTTTAACTTATTTTTATCTGCAATAACTATGCTTCTTTCAATGCCAAGATCTTCCGTGCTCAATATGACGTTTTTCACAAAATTATTCAATACGTTATTTGTGGTTGTTCCAATTGGCAATATGTGCACAACCTGTTTAAAACTGGTTAACATGCTGACGTTTTAAATACATATTCTCGGTTGGCTGATTAAGGGAGGAAATGTATTTGAAAATGCTTTGTTTGAAACATTTTCAACTATATTTATTTTCTTATAATTTGAAGAATTTGGTTGCTAGTGAATTTCATTTATTACTATGAGTAAAACAACTACTTTATCATCAGATATTAAGAAATATTTTTATTGATATATACTTTAACCAGTTTGATGGATTTTTTTTATAGATGGTTGCTTTAGAAACTATTGCAGGATTGTTTAATAGTGGAGGGACTCGGCAGTTTCAGGATATTAAGGCCCTTAGAAATTGGTAACCATGTGACGATATGCAGTAAGCTAACAAGTATCATTGTGCTCCAAAAAAATCGTTGTCTGCTTATAATAATAGGTAAGAGGATTGATTGTTCTCCTAAAAAAGCAATTATAGTTACCGTCTCTGGGAGTATAATATTTAAATGATCAAAAGAGCACATTATAATATGAAGAAAATCATCGATAGAATAATTAGCAGACTCTTATTTTAAGAATTTTACATTGCATTCTTTCACAATTGTTTCTATAACATTACATGCCATGAAATACTTTTAGTTCTGTATTTTTAAAGTATATTTTTGCACGCAAAGTGTCATCTACTTGTACACTACATCATACGCGGTCAGTATATATTTGTAGTCAACAAATTCATTTGGATTATGGCTATTGTAAATTGCATAATCAACAGCATACTAAAATGATATAGTACAGAGTAATGCTAGAAGATATAACAACGATCTTAAAAGGAGGAGGTATTTCATTGTAAACGCTATCTCTATTATGGAGTCCATAATTATACAATCCCGTAAAAATACAGAAAAAATATCTGAGTTTATTTTAAAATACAACAGGTAAAGTCACCATTTACCTACGAATGGGGCTAGGAAAAGATCTTACAATATAAAGACGTTTCTATCGTGAGTTATTTAATTTTAATATCTTATTAATAGAGAAATATTAAGTTACGTACTTTACGCAAGTTTTCGTTATTAAAATTTATACGAAAGATGATAAAATGGAAGGAAAAATAACTTACAATTTTCAATAAACATTTTATTCCAAGATGGCGTCGGTAATAAGAAATGTAACAAATTCGAATCAGTGGACGTTCGTCAAGCTTTACGTCACGAGTTTTACGTCATAGATGTAATATTTCCAGTTTTCTATCACATATTTTTAAAGGAAAGTTCATTTTTAACAATTTTCTTATCTCAGATTCGGTAAAATATTAGTTAAATGCTTGGCTGGAAAAAAAATTTATTCTGATAAACGTAATAAAATTACATGGATAGCACACAATTAAAATTAATTCCTAATAAAATACACGTTAGTATTTATTTTTTCAAACTTAATGAGCATCTTTCTTGGACTTTTTCGATCTTTAATATTAATGTGCCCTTTATAATCGACTTACATGCTGCCTGATTGGCTGTTTGTTCCTCTCGTGCATTACGTCGTTGATTGGCCCACTAATTAGAATTTCGTATTGAAGTTGTTTGATGATCTTCAGAATTATACCAATGCGTGCGAACAATGTCCCGCCGGTCACCCGGAAGCTAAGTTTTAGACTTCAATTTACTTATAAATTAGTTTAAATACAAATCTTAATGAATATATTAATTTATCTAATAAATTTAAAATTTTAACGCGATTTTTAATTTCTATAAATAAATAAATCAATTAATTACCTTGCTCTTATTAAAAGAAAATTATGCCATAAAGTGAAGAGAAAAAGTAAACCTTTTCGCAATTTTGTCGATTTTGAAATATCTTCTGACAATTGAAATTACAACAATACGAATCTATTGTTACGAAACAATCGAATACAATATTTAAAAGTTCTTAATTCTTAAGACCCATTCGATATATCGGGAATGCTTCGTGGAATTAGAGGAAAAAGGTCCATCGACTGAAAATTCAATGCCGAAAAGCCAACAGAATTCTATAACAATTGAGTGCAAAACGTATTGTTGAAGAGCGCTAACAATAAAAAAATGAATTTTATTTTAGATCTTTTTTTATGGTTTTCATAATATTTTTAAACAATTTTCGAAACTCATAAACCGAGAAAAATGTATTTTTACGGGTTTTAGGGAAGAAAAAAAAATTCAAGTCTTGATTTATTTACATAAATTATTTCAAATATATAAAATTGTATCGTACAATGTAAAATTTTAAGTATAGAAGTTTTCAGGAAGATAAAGTGAGGGATTGGAAGTGTGTAAAGTGGTCAATAAAGTGATCAAATTACTACACCAAATTTGAGTTTACACAACGAGTTTGCTATTTTATAATAAAAATTAGTGAAGAAAAGAAAAGTTTCTTGCGTAAGTTCTTCGATTGGGCATCTTCAGACAAGAACTGATGTATTTTAAATGTTAATTTTAAAAATTTGTTTATAGCTGACACTTATTCAAAGCATTTTCAACAAATTCATTATGAAAACTGACTACAAATAGAAATCTTGAATGTACTACTTCGTCTTAAACCACAAGAAAATCTAACTAAAGAAAGAAAAATATGTGGTATTTATAAAAATAATATAAAATTATCTATTCACTACATGTAATGTAAGTATTTAACTTATAACACGACTAATTTTTTAAAATAATTTCAATGTTTTATATGGATTTTACATCTATATTGAGTTAAATTAACACATAACAACGAAATTCACATTAGGCACGATGCTAAGAAGTGTTTTTAAACAAAAAATAATATTAAACCAAAATAATTACTTAAAAAGCAACTTATTTTTGATTATACAATTTAAGCTTTTCTCTTACTTTCGGACGGCCCTTAGTTGTTTGCTTAATAGTGTCAATTCACTTTCTGTTTTAAAATCGTTTTTAGATGGAAGTAAAGCATTGAATGAAATGCGGATAACATTGAAAAACAATTTGCATTTGAGTTATAGAAAAATTTATCGAATTCTGGAAAAAAGTAGTATGATGATTACAAATACAGAATTTCATGAACATAAGAGAAGATTATATAATTGGAAAGACCCCAGCGACAATAACAGATACCAAATAGACTATATACTAACTAAAGAAAGGTAAAGGAATTCTATCCAGGTATAGACGTATACTCGGAACACAACCTCTTACACGCAAAACTTAAACTGAAGTTTAAAAAATCAGAGAAAAAAAAGTTATAAATACACTTTAGAAAACTTCAAAAGGACAAAAACTCAAAGGAATAAATTAAGAGGGTCCTGAGGGACGAAACAAACTGTGGATATCAATGAAAGATTTGTCTCACATCAGAGAAATAGATTAAAAGAAGAAAGAGTAAAAGACTCATCAACTTGAATACGGAGGAAATGCCGTACAGCAAGCCATTGAGAAGGTATAAACCATGACCAAATAGTCTTGTTCAATTGTTTTATTCACTCGCCTACTGGCGAGCTTTTTCCATCTGACCACCGATAAGTGCAATTCGATTTAGGGCGATGTAGTGTTAGTATATTTCAATATTTCATAACTTTAGTGTACAATAGTCATATTTTCTATACGTTTAGTGTGTCATAGACTATTGTTCACTCGTTTGGTTATTCATAACTGTTTCAAATCTTAACAAAAGACTTGTAAGTAAGAAAAATTTAAATTTACACTGTTTTTGCAACATGTATCTTCATCTTTCCGCAATAAATATTGCACATTGCGACCACAACAAGAATGTTTCACTTCTTCAGACAATCAGGAAATGAGTTCGTTGAAGTTCTTTTTCAACTTGACGAGAACCTGCTCCATCATTTTGCTTTATAACATCTTTATAAAATATATCAATGACATCGTTGGTAATTCTCTTCACTTGACGACAGACCTCTTAAGATACATATGAAGGCATTGTTGTTCGAACTGTGAATAGCAAAAAATTATTAATATCGTTTAGGAAAAAAAAAGTATAGTAATCTCTAATGTAGTTTAAAGCTTTTTGTGTTGAGAAAGGAAATGAGATCCAACAGTTGTCAGATGCTGGCTGGATTGCAGAGCTTGATTTTACTGTTGATGTGACGGCACTCACGTGCACGGTACGACTGCGAAGTGCAAAGTGCTGTAGAAACTTTATATCACATTTCCGGCTATGGCTTCCTTATATCAAAAAGTTCAAAATTTCATCCTCTACAATCCCCCAAATTTTAAAACGTCATTCTGATACATCCTTATACCTAACTAAATAAAATAATATAAAATACCTATTTACATAAGAAAAAAACACGTTTCGGGATGTGAGATAAGAATTTTAGATAGTTACATAAGTAATTGTCTAAATGATAATTGATATTTCTTTATGTCGAATTTAGGTACGTTTATTTTAAATTTAATCATTAGGTTACAAAGAAATTTACATAATCCAGGACGCTAAACAGTCTGTTAAACAATAAACAATATTGAACGAAAATACTTACTCAAATAGCATTTTTTTCTGATTATACATCCTCAGATTCTTTCTAATCTTCAGATTGCTATTTGGTGACCTTACTAAATTGTTTCCATGCATTAGAATCGTTACTTATAAATAATGAATAAATGATGAAATTTATTAAATTTATAATTTCATATTTGAAGACAATACAATTTATCGGTGCACAGTTGTTTCTAATTTATTTCTGCTGTTTATAAACCCATAATAAATGGAATAATTTGTAATATCGTGTAAAAGAAAACATTTGTTTCATAAATCTGTCTTCACCATGACAACACACTAAGTGGATAACTACTGTAGCCTTTTGAAGTAATCGAAAAATTGTTTTATTTTCAAAATTTTCCCAAAAAATATTTTAAACTTTGGATTTTGCTACCCTTGTCTCACTATTCCAGCCTTTTGTTGTAAAGAAAAGTGCAAGATTTACGTAAGTGTATAGTTTTAAAGCCTATTTAATCGCAATCAATGGCTTCATTTTTTGTCTTTTTATTCTGATTCTTCACACAGGCAGACAAGCAAATACAATGGTGTGCTGACAACAAATTCAAATTCTGTTTTTTATTTTTTTCCAACCCGTGGGTTATCATTATAGCTTTTTTCAATCGTAAACATCGCTCTGAGGTTAACATTCAAAAAAGAATGTACTTAAAATTTTCTATCTCTATTCAGCCTATAAAAGAATATTTTCCGAAAATTAAGCTACTTTGGTCGATAATCAATACGTAATTTAATTATACATTTTAATGTTAAAAATTTAATTAACATTAAATAAAGAAATGGCTACTTATGAAACTGAATGATTTGTTGTATAAACAAACTAAACAATAGTTTTTTTTTTCAATTTCCATAAATGTTTTGAAATAAAATTTAATTAAAATTGTACAATGTAATTTGAAAATTTTTCAATTAGTTAAAAGTAAACATTAACGTTCATTCTGTAACAACAAGTACGTCGGTTGTCACAAAGAAAATCAATTTATTAGTTATTTATTGTATTGAAATACAGTACATTTCAGTTATTCGAGATCTCCTAGGCAGTATGTGAGTACTTTTACTTTATTATACTTAAAATTTAAAATAATAACTTATTTTACAATTATACGTTTACATATATATATATGTATATAGAGACATAACTTTTATACAAGGTATAGTGCAGAAACTAGTTAACTCGAATGAGTCAGAAAAAAATTCAGTTAAATATTTCGAGTTGTAAATGCTTTTATACAAATAAAAATTTTGTGTAGAGGAACCCCATTTTCATTTTAGTGAATTGTAAACAAGTTATCATAACTACACACACATTTTTTGTGCGTAAAGTACCGGTAACTATTAAACTAAATGTTCCTAATTAGATTTTTCTCTAGTGTAACTATAAGTATGGTTTTTGATGGCTTCTGTACAAAAAGTCAGAAAGTAGGCTTAGGAAAAACTGGGTGGTGTATGGAACCTTACTGTATGTTTTCAAAAAATGCTTTAATGTATCCAAAAACAAATAGGAGAGTAGAAAGAACGTTAAATAATTACAAAATTATTTACTCCAATGTATTTTATCGAAAAAATGCTTTTATAATAGAAACATATGACATTCATCGACAATATATATTCCAGCAGCTCTTTTCCGATATTTTCAGACTTTCTACCTAGTGTCTTTTACACAAATTGCTCCCGACGAATGTCTGCTTGCAAATAGAGAGTTCGGAGGAGTTTGGTTTCCAGAGGAGTTAGATTCCATATTAAAAGCACCAATGGAATCGCCATCTTGAATTACTTATGTCTGTCGAGACCAAATTTTAAAAAACGTGAACATCACACAGATTAATATGTACCCCTAAGTCTCTAGAACGGAATATATGCACCAGTGAACCTACAAGTACGTGATTTATATTTTAGAAATAATTAAATTCACTTGTCACTAAAAACTTTCAAAATTTGAAAAACACAAATTTGCTGATTCACTACGTACAACTGTTTAACTAAAGTAAAACGGGTTTTCCCCTTGCTATGGATGTCTACCTAGTTCAGTTCGGCCACGATCCGCTACAGTTCGCCTTTATTATCAGTTCAAAATGGAGTGGTTCCACAATACCCGCAGTGTTCCATAATACCACCTTTTACTCTACATGTTTATCAATAACCCGTAATAAATTATCCATACTATATTTCTATGGGTCTTACTACATAGGTTAGGTTAGGTAGTGTCAATATGATCTTTGTATTGTGAATCCCGTTTTTAGATGTTCAGGAAAAAATTATTTCGAGTTATTCCGGTTCGAATTAACCAGTTTTTACTATATACAGATTGCACATCACTTATCAAATCTTCGAAGAATACAAAAACGTGAGATAATCTGGCAACAAACTATCTTCAAGATTGGTTGGCAGTTGTTTCCTGGCATGACTTTCTATGGGGAACTGTCTGTCGTTTAGGTAATAAGTAGACTACGAAAGAAAACTTTCCAAACTCTACCTGGCCAATCTATTGATTTTGGGCAACAAGTGACAGAGTAATAATGAGTTCTCGAATATACTGGAGTAACAATCTACTGTAAATGATATATTTATATATATATAAACAAACTGCACTAAAATATTTTTAAATGTTTGGGCTGAAATTTGAAAAAAGTTAAAGAAATAAATTTCCACTGTTTCTGTCTGTGTTTCTTAAGTTTCGAGACAGGTGTTAAATAAAAAAAAAGGAAAGACTACAAATAGAACATTCGGGGCGGCAAAACCCGCTTATAACTATAACTATAAGCACATCTGAAAGAGATCGAAAGTCAAGTTATTGTATTAATTACCTTTCCTCTGAATGGTGTTAGATAGTTGATTGGCACGGGTTTATTGTTTAAAAAATAGTACAATGTACAGCGGTAACAAAATGCTAATTTAAGGTAATAAAGAATTTATCTCTGCATTTTATATCTATTGATTTATGTAAACATTTTTTTATAAATTATCTCTTGATGTAACTTATAGAATCGCACTTATTGTTTTGATTTATTTTGATATAGAAGGATATTTGACATGATTCTTCAATTAGAACTAAGTTTTATACTGATTACATATAGTGTTCATCCAGAATTAGATGGTACCCTTGATAGTAAGTATTTCTTTACATTTTTCTAAATGTATGGAATTTTTATGTTTTTTATTAAAAGTGTTAATTAAGAAAAGTTAAGAGGACTTTTTGTATGAATTTCTGCAACGTGTTTTTACTCATTACGTCAGAAGTTCTTCATACTTTCTGGATATTTAATCTATTTATTATTAAATATTGATATAAATAACTTTTTTTAGACAAAATATGTGAGTATTTTTACAGTATTGTACTTAAAATAATAACTTATTTTACAATTATACGTTTACATATATATATATGTATATAGAGACATAACTTTTATACAAGGTATAGTGCAGAAACTTAATTTTACAAATAAATGAAATTTGTGTAAATTTTAGAATCTATTCCCAGCAAATTCATTGAGAAAGAATATGTTGTGGATGTAGTAGAAGAGATCATTATTTGGTCACATCTAGTGACTTTCTTTTATAATTCTGGTGATCGGCGTTTTGCATTTACTCACTGTGTTAAAAACTCTTCTTTCATAGAAGTAGAAGAAAGTTACATTAAAATTGTAAGTTTTTAATGCTTTTCTTGCATAATTTCTAATAGTTTATAATATTGCCCGAATTTTTTATATTATGAAAATGGTGTTGTTGATTTATTACACTTTTAATTAGCTGATTTGTGGCCAGTAATTAATATGTCGATCCTCAATTTATGCTTTTGACGTCAAACGTTCATAGTTTTAATTAAGTATAACAAACTTAAATGAGGCAAATTTTACATATAATTTTTAGTATAAAGATATAAGTGGTACTTTTTTTTAATAACTCGTTATGTAATCGAGCTGTTTTACTTATTATTTTGTCTTTCTTTATACAAGCTAGGTGTAGTTATTTACTGCATTTTTTAAATGTTATAGTGCGAAGGTTCGAGTATGGCTTTCTGTAAAATATACAATAAGACAAAAGTAATTGAAAATAAACCTTTAATACCATGGTTCATACAGGTTGGTGTAGATATCGTAAGTATAAATAAATGTAATTTTTAATTGTTCTTTTGTTTTATCATTGTCTATGTATAATGTTGTAATAGTTCAAATACAATTTGAATTTGTATGTGTGTTTTATATTCAGTGTAATTTAGTTTGCATATATCTGTATGTTAACGTACAGTACATTATATTTCAAAAGACATTACAAGTATCCTCTTTTTCCTTTTTGAAACTTTTATAACTTAATTCACTTTTTCTATGCCAAATTTGAATGACACATTTATGCTGACAACGAAAACTTTTTGGCTGTTCTAAATTGGTAACTTCCGTCATTTCATGTAACAGAAAAGTTACCTGATTAAGTTAGTTTTTATAGTTTTCTTTTATTTTATGTAATTTTTCGCTTATTATTTAAACTGTGGGCATTAAGAAAATTATTCAAATTGTGGTCACAGAGGCTTTTTTTTCTGTAGTAGTAATTGATTAGGCAAGAGACACACTGAGAGCAGTGAAATGTTATGCGACATGGTTCAGCAAAGTCGTTTATGAAAAATTCTTGCGTACTTTGTGTCAATTCGATTCCTGGTTAAACAAATGATGTGAATGCATTTTACATCTTCTGATAGCTTTATCAACATTTTCAAAAGTAGATATATTCAATGCCTTTAACATATAATAAAGATAAAGTAATGTAAGCAAATTGCGTGCAATGCTTTCTGCTTTGAGCTATTAGACATTTATAGTAAAATTTAAACTATATACTTGCAAAAAATAATATTGAAATTATATAATAATTATAACGTTTATCAGGAAAATATGAGAGAGAAAAATAAAACATTTATTGGACGATATATTGACCTATTAGCAGATGTTCTTCGTGTCAGGTATGATTTTTTATACAGTATAATTAAATCATATTAGATTTGTTAGATTCATTTGATTTGTTTCGTTACAGGCTTATAACCACAACGTATATAGACGATGTAATAAATTTATATCCGGCAATTGTAAAGTTTTAACATGTATTTTAATAATTTTATTTTATTTACTAGGCAGACATTGCCATCCACGGCGGTAATCTCAGAAAAACTTACATGTCTTACTCTTCTTCTATAAATCACATTTCAACTACATTTGCAATACGTGCTGCAAGACCTTTAGATAAAGCTCTTATCTTGGTGAAACCCTTCGATGTAATGGTAATGTTTCAAAAATCATTATTTTTCTCTGTATATTAAAAAGCATACGTTTTACTATACGATTCGAATTTTAGAACAAAAAAATTATTACACATTTCATAACATAACCGATTTACCGATTGGTAGTACAGTAGAGCCTCGATTATCCGACCCCCGATTAACCGTCACCTTGGTTAACCGACCGTCCTAGTCGGCAAATTTCAAATGTTTGCTAGTAATGTGGCGCTACAATCTTTGGCTATGTCTTGGCTACTTTAATATTATTTTTACGTGTTTTAGCTGGCAAAACTGGGTCGATCATGAAAGGAAGCCAGAGGCTTAATTTTTTAATTTTTAACGATACAATAGCGACGATTATTATTTAAAAAAATTTTTGTTAGGCTTAACATCGATAAAAATTCAACGCGAAGTAGGTTAATAGCGATATACTAATGTACTAATATACTAATTACATGGGATATAATAATACTGTACACTACACTAATAATGGATTTTTTCATACTTTTCGGTTATCCGACTTTTCAGTTATCCGACCAACCCCAGTCCTCAATTTGGTCGGATAATCGAGGCTCTACTGTATAACGATATGCAACAGGTAAACCCATCTACGAAAGGAAACATGCCACGGGGGGAAACAGATATGCATTATTTAACACATAAATATGGAAATCTCCCCTATTAATGTGTCAGATATTAGAAGAAAGTTAGAAAAACCATGCAGCTAGATCGTTGGCAAAACACATACTCGAACCCAACTACAAGGTTTCAGTTTTGTCATCTATTTGGCCAATGCTGGGCTATAACACATCGCATGTCGAATATTTCGAAATCAAACTCATTTTTACTGTAATATGTAATGAAGAAATCAGAAATTTGAATTTTTTAACTGCAGCAAAGATGCTACTCAAAGTAACACGAAAATTTTGTATAGAGTAGTATTTGTTTGTAGGTTATTTTATATACAGGGAAAACACTTTTAAACAAACCGCATTAATTTACACACGGTCGTTATTGACGGTTTTATAATACATAAAAACATTGATATTTTGAAAAATACAAAATAATTATGAAAATTTTGCATTTCAGATTTGGATTTGTATTCCATTTTCTTTCTTTATCATTTTTTTAACTTTGTATGGAATAATGAAAAAAGAGAATAAATATAGCAACAAGCAAATGCCAAAATTTTCCACTCTATTTTGGATTATATTAAAAAACTTTCTTCGACAAGGTGGGTATTATTATATTGTACTTGATGTCAATTATCGTAGAACGAATATTTCATGTGAATAATGTGTACGAGTAGAGTAGTAAAATAATTTTTTGTATGTTATGATTTATGATTTTTAAAATCAGGCAATGATAACTAGTGTCATATGTATTTTTACATCTGTACGTTTGAAGGTTTTTGTTTAATTTCCTTTATTTTTTAAAAGAAATTTACAAAATTATTGGCTTTTATTCAGCAACGGAAAGACTGTTGTAGTACATTTCACATTATTTTCCACTTTTTTCCTACCCAATTGCTGTGACTTCTTACACATGACACTTAAAAAAATAATGTATTCTTATTAAATAAGAAATCGATAATGGCTAAAACTAAAACATTTTTATTATTCTCGTAAATTTTTCATTTACAATTTATATTTCTAATTATTTTTATGTTTCAGATACAAATGTGGATCGTTATTTTCTAATCACGTTTCGTATCCTAATTGGCTGTTGGATCCTGATTGCATTTATTTTGACATCTGCATATGTCGGTACTTTGCCGTCTTTTATGGTTAATCCTGGAACCGAAGCCATTCCTCATACATTTCAAGAATTGATTCAATCAGTGAAAGTAGGACGATACAACATCACTTTCTTCAGATACAGCGATGAATGTCGTTATTTTGATTTATGTTTAATACAAGTGAGAATCATTTATTGAATATAGTTATAGCTGTAATTTTAAAATACACAGTAGTTAAAAAATAAATGTATAATATAATATTGGGTGTGATTTTAGTATTAGAATTAGCTGTTCCGTTTTCTGAACACTGGACGTTCGACCGTGGCTTTGCGCCTCGCCGGACAGGCTGGCTATGTGGAGTTTTCCAAGTTTTCTCCACTTCTGTAACGTCTGAATAGGGTTCAGTTACCATTAAAAAGACTTCCCGAAGCATCCACATAGACAAATCGCCCAATTGTATTGCCGTAACGTAATAAACGATCAAACAAACATAAACACAGTTTACCGTAAAACAGAAAATTATTGTTTTCATTTTTGTATTTATCAGAGTAGTTGTCATAAATACCTGAGCTAAATTTACCGCTAGAAAACAGTTCGAAGGACATTATCGAAATGAATAAAATATCTTTAAAATAATAACAATCAGTCAATCGTTAGTTTTTTTATTAAAAATATTAAACGGTGTATGTACTTTAATTCACTCGAATTTCGTTTATTTATATATTTGTAGACATTATTCAAGAGGACAATAATTAGAAATGATGTGATCGAAATTTTTTATGAAAATGTCAAGAAGTATAAGGAGTGGGGTTGGTATCCAATGGAAAAAGTACTTAATGGAACTCACGCTGTGCTAGCAACAAGAAAAAAAATTGAATTGAGCCTGACCAATTGGGAAAAGGAAAACGTCTTCGTTTCAGATGATATACTTTTTACAAAATTCAACTTCATACAAATGAATCTAGTCAAAGTGAATTATGCTGTTGAAATCGCTAAAACGTAAGTATAAAAAATGTGTTTCTTATCACTCACAATTTATCACTGTTTAATGCCATAGAACATTAGGTAGTTATGGTCTGTCTTTGGAAAGAATCGACTAGAGATATACGTCAGGCGTGAAGCTGTTTCAGCTAATTCTAACAGCACAATCCATTATAATGTAAACGTTTTAGCTTAGTGTATTTGGTGATAAATGATATTTATATTCTCAGAATTTATGGGTTATTTTCAAATCTCAAACACTTAAAATATAACATGCAAAATTTCATCTAGGCATTCTACTAATTGATTGTGAAGCCTTGTCTAACTACTATTCTTCAGTAGTTTTATTCACATAGCGGCTGACGATTCGTGACACTTCATTAAACAGGGAACGTTCGAAGATATGTAGTTTTGATTTTTGTAAATTTCACATTAAATTTATTAAATTTATAAGAAAATAATTTAGATTCTAACGTAATTTCTTGATGACAAATAACAAAAGAACTTCTATTAAAATGTTTAAAGATGACAATTAATATTTGAAATTCAATACTTTATATTTTAAATTATAATTAGTGTAATTTTTAATGTTTGCGAGATTCTTTATTTAATGCTTTCATTTAATAAATAATGCAGCTGAAATGCACAACACCTTTAACAATTCCATGGTCATAATAGATTTTCAATAATTTAATTTAAGTAACACAAATATCTATTGTATATTGAATAACTCAAGTAATTTACTCTGTATATACAGGAATTTAATTATATATATTTATATTTAACAGGGTAAATCTTATTGCACAAAGTGGATTACCTGAGAAAATTCACAGAAATATTCTTGATGAAAAAGCAAGAAGCGATTTCTTTTACGATGGGCATACAATTGATACCAATAATGAAGAACCTCTGGAAATTGACGATATTATGGGTCTACTCTATTTATTAGTTGCGGGATATTTGATTTCTTTTGTAGTATTTCTTACAGAAATTCTAGTAAACAAGTTAAAAAAGATTAGAAAAAACAAATGCAAAGTAAGGCAATTCCATATTGCAAATTAATATTTAATCAAATTTTTAAATTTAGCTTATAATGCTGTATTTGCTAATTAAAATAGATTCATGCTTTTATTACATTTTACTGTTTTGAGCAACAATACTAATACATATAAAATGTGAGAAAACTGAATTTTAGCAATTAACAGTTAAGTGTTTGAGTTGATTGCATGCACTGAAACACCGATGTAACCGTACTGAAAGCATACAAATTTTGCTATCTCATTAAGCATCACTTTACAAATAGTTTTCAACAGATACTACAATAATTATGGAAGAATTTATATAAGCACAAATATTTATTACCAAATGTATCAACCTTGTGTATTTGCAAGTGTTGTAACTACAAACAAAATGTATATTTTATTTTTTATTTACTAATGTTTCCCTAATATTAAATTTTATTGTAAATACAGTAACATTTTCGAATAATGGCCAGTGACAACAAAGTACATCATGGCCGACCAGTGGCCAAGCGGTTCTGTTCCTCAACACTGAAAGTTCGGTCACGGGTTTTCTCCTTGCTAGGACGGGCTGGCAACGTGGAGTTTTCCGGGTTTTCTCCACGTTTGTAACGCCTGAATAGGGGCCAGTTACTATTAAAAGACCTCCCGGAAGGCATTATTTTTCCAGTTTAAACAAATATATATAATTACTAAATATGTCACATTGCAAATGCACATCACAACTTACTTCGGTGCATCATAGTCTAGTAGCTCTCACCTAACAAAAAAGACACGAAAAAATGTACAACATTGCTGTTCTTTGAAGTTCACGACATACTTGTTAATTGTTAAGTTAATTGTATGCGTTTTTCTTCATGAGAAAAATTCAATGGCCGCTAATTAGAGATGTATATTATTTGCAGGTTCAATTGTGTATGCTTTTTATGTCGATATAAAAAATATATATCTTAAAATTTTCTATATGTAATCCAGACATTAAGCCAATAAAATAATTATATTGGTGTTACGTTTCTGAACTTTTAATACTCTTAAATGAAAAATCAAAATTCTAGCAACAAGTTGCTTAACTTTTCCTGCATTTTTTGAAACTCAGAGTAGTTGTCATAAATACCCGAGCTAAATTCACTGCTAGAAAACAGTTCGAAGGACATTATCGAAATGAATAAAATATCTTTAAAATTAGATATGTTTCTACAGAAGTTTTAAAACGTTATTTTTTAGTGAATCGTTAGTTTTTTTATTAAAAGTATTAAAACGGTGTATGTACTTTAATTCACTCGAATTTCGTTTATTTATACATTTGTAGACGTTATTCAAGAGAACAATAATTAGAAATGATGTAATCGAAATTTTTTATGAAAATGTCAAGAAGTATAACGAGTGGGGTTGGTATCCAATGAAAAAAGTACTTAATGGAACTCACGCTGTGCTAGCAACAAGAGAGGGAATTGAATTGAGCCTTACCAATTGGGAAAATGAAATCGTCTTCGTTTCAGATGATATACTTTTTACGAAATTCAACTTCATACAAATGAATTTAGTCAAAGTGAATTATGCTGTTGAAATCGCTAAAACGTAAGTATAAAGAATGTGTTTCTTATTACTCACAATTTACCACTGCTTAATGCCATAGAACATTAGGTAGTTATGGTCTGTCTTTGGAAAGAATCGACTAGAGATCAATGTCAGGCGTGAAGCTGTTTCAGCTAATTCTAACAGCACAATCCATTGTAATGTTAGCGTTTTACCTTAGTGTATTTGGTGATAAATGATATTTATATTCTCAGTATTTATGGGCTATTTTTAAAATTCAAACACTTAGAATATAGCATGCAAAATTTCATCTAGGCATTCTACTAATTGAGTGTGAAGCCTTGTCTAACTACTATTTTTCAGTAGTTTTATTCACATAGCCGCTGACAATTGGTGACACTTCATAAAACAGGGAACGTTCAAAGATATGTAGTTTTGATTTTTGTAAATTTCACATGAAATTTATTAAATTTATAAGAAAATATTTTAGATTATTACATAATTTATTGATGACAAATAACAAAAGAACTTCTATTAAAATGTTTAAAAATGACAATTAATACTTTATATTTTAAATTATAATTAGTGTAATTTTCAATGTTTGCGAGTAACTTCTTTATTTAATGCTTTAATTTAATAAATAATGCAACTGAAATGTACTACACGTTTAACAATTTCACGGTCATAATAGATTTTGAATAATTTAATTTAAGTAACACAAATATCTATTGTATATTGAATAACTCAAGTAATGTACTTTATATATACAGGAATTTAACTATATATATTTATATTTAACAGGGTAAATCTTATTGCACAAAGTGGATTACCTGAGAAAATTCACAGAAATATTCTTGATGAAAAAGCAAGAAGCGATTTCTTTTACGATGGGCATACAATTGATACCAATAATGAAGAACCTCTGGAAATTGACGATATTATGGGTCTACTCTATTTATTAGTTGCGGGATATTTGATTTCTTTTGTAGTATTTCTTACAGAAATTCTAGTAAACAAGTTAAAAAAGATTAGAAAAAACAAATGCAAAGTAAGGCAATTCCATATTGCAAATTAATATTTAATCAAATTTTTAAATTTAGCTTATAATGCTGTATTTGCTAATTAAAATAGATTCATGCTTTTATTACATTTTACTGTTTTGAGCAACAATACTAATACATATAAAATGTGAGAAAACTGAATTTTAGCAATTAACAGTTAAGTGTTTGAGTTGATTGCATGCACTGAAACACCGATGTAACCGTACTGAAAGCATACAAATTTTGCTATCTCATTAAGCATCACTTTACAAATAGTTTTCAACAGATACTACAATAATTATGGAAGAATTTATATAAGCACAAATATTTATTACCAAATGTATCAACCTTGTGTATTTGCAAGTGTTGTAACTACAAACAAAATGTATATTTTATTTTTTATTTACTAATGTTTCCCTAATATTAAATTTTATTGTAAATACAGTAACATTTTCGAATAATGGCCAGTGACAACAAAGTACATCATGGCCGACCAGTGGCCAAGCGGTTCTGTTCCTCAACACTGAAAGTTCGGTCACGGGTTTTCTCCTTGCTAGGACGGGCTGGCAACGTGGAGTTTTCCGGGTTTTCTCCACGTTTGTAACGCCTGAATAGGGGCCAGTTACTATTAAAAGACCTCCCGGAAGGCATTATTTTTCCAGTTTAAACAAATATATATAATTACTAAATATGTCACATTGCAAATGCACATCACAACTTACTTCAATGCACCATAGTCTAGTAGCTCTCACCCAACAAAAAGGACACGAGAAAATGTACAACAAGGCTGTTCTTTGATGTTCACGACATACTTAGAAGTTAATTGTATGCGTTTTTCTTCATGAAAAAAATTCAATGGCCGCTGATTAGAGATGTATATCATTTGCAGGTTCAATTGTATATGTTTTTTATATCGATATAAAAAATATATATCTTAAAATTTTCCATATGTAATCCAGACATTAAGCTAATAAAATAATTATATTGGTGTTACGTTTCTGAACTTTTAATACTCTCAAATAAAAAATGAAAATTCTAGCAACAAGTTGCTTAACTTTTCCTGCATTTTTTGAAACTGAGTTTGTAGTGCAAACTGTTATGATATTTTATTTAAAACTTTTTATATTTTTAATTGTTATTAAAAGATTTAATTTTGAAAGTAAAAACGAGTTTCATAAAGATCTGTCAATGCCAATAACAGGTTGAAATCGTTAATAAGTCCAAGTTTATGCCTGATATCACAGGACCGTCACCTTCCATCCATCTTTTGGATCTTTTACAATCAAAACTTCGTTGCATTATTGCCCCTTAGTAAAACAAAACTTCGCCTACCGTGCAAAGTTTTGTTTCTTAGTAATCGTTATCCTATCCTGAGATATTAAACAAAATAGATGCCAACACACACACTCTCAAACACATACGTATATATACAAGGAAATATTTTTTTTCTTTTTTGACTTTTTTCGGTTCAGTAGTGTGAAAACGTAGACATGCAAAATACTTAAATATCTAAATTTGATATCATATTTTATTCTGTTACGTATACATAACAAAGGAAAGTAATAAAATGATTTCAAATTTGAACATCCAAACTTTTTCAAATCTTTAGGTTTAGAGACTCCTAAACCTAAAAGAATGTAAAAAGAGTGAAAATTTCGTGGTTATGTATGTACGTAAGCATGTGTATGTGTTCGCATTAATGTTTATTATGTTTAATATCTCACGATGGGAGTAATAATGAAGAAACACAATTAATGATGGTAGCTTGTGTATAAAGGGCATTGACATGCTTAAGTTTCGGTGTTTAAACGTCAAGAATATAGAGAAACAGTGGAATAAAACTAAACGAATAATTTAATTTAAGTAACACAAATATCTATTGTATATTGAATAACTCAAGTAATGTACTTTATATATACAGGAATTTAACTATATATATTTATNATCTAAATTTGATATCATATTTTATTCTGTTACGTATACATAACAAAGGAAAGTAATAAAATGATTTCAAATTTGAACATCCAAACTTTTTCAAATCTTTAGGTTTAGAGACTCCTAAACCTAAAAGAGTGTAAAAAGATAAAAAATTTCGTGGTTATGTATGTACGTAAGCATGTGTATGTGTTGGCATTAATGTTTATTATGTTTAATATCTCACGATGGGAGTAATAATGAAGAAACACAATTAATGATGGTAGCTTGTGGATAAAGGGCATTGACATGCTTAAGTTTCGGTGTTTAAACGTCAAGAATATAGAGAAACAGTGGAATAAAACTAAACAATGATTTATTCGTTATTATTGTGTATGTTTTTTATATATAATACTCAATTCTGCCCTGAAAATTAGGTTTTTTGCCATTTTATGATAATTATATATTAACCTGTTTACAATAAAAATACATAACAGATGGCTCCTCAAACAACATTTTATTCAGTATGATCAAAAATATAAAAATTATTTAGATAAATTCTCATAATAGCCAGGAAATTACGAAATTCGTTGATACTTTTTATAACGCTTCACTATAGTGGCGAAGTGCATCTCTACACTCAAGACTCCACTTCATCTCTTCAAGTTGGTTTATCAAGTTAAACATAGCTTGAAATGTTCTAGAATATAGGCCTGTTGGAAGTTTACCTCCACGCTCAAAACTATTCAGTGTTTACACTTTATTTACAAATTATACAGATTAAAGATATATGAATATAATGCTTTGTGCTCCAGGATGACCATATCGAAACGGTTAAGTCATCGAGATATCTCAGTCAGTGGATTCGCTCTATCTGCACTATTTGTCCGGTCTCAGAACTCACCCGTACCGGAGCGTAATTTTCAGAGAAGTATGTACTCTTTCTCTCTCTATCTCTTTATTCTCACTAACCTTGCCAAGTGTCTGAGACCTTCGTGCTACCAGTTCCGAGTTTTTCTTTTATCCCTATATCTTGCTTGACACACAATTTAGTCTTTCTGGACAGGAACTTCCGACTAATTTTCTAACTGCAGTCTCATGAATTTTCTGATATATCTATACTCAACAGTTTGTAATCGATACAGTTGTTCTCTCATTAACATTAACATCTGTTTATCATTAATACAATGAGCAATATTGCTTTGTGGAATTTTGATAATCACTTAACAGAGTTCTTCCTGTGCAGAGTGGTTGTAGTACAAGAAATGAAACAATACATACAAAATTCATAAATTATGTAAAAATACTATTGATGTGCTACTTATTTATTCTATTTCTACAACATACTATACCTGATGATAATGATGACATATCAGAAAGCGAATTTGATGGATTTTTAGCTGCACCATTAGCTAGTTATTTTAGGAAAGCAAATAATTTATAAACCTTTTTAAACAAAATTAATAAATAGAGATTTTACTTATTGGATAATGCTGTTGCAACTTTTGAATTCTCGTTTATGTTGGCAATAGTTTTTCGTTCGCTTGAAAACATGAAAATTACTGTGAGATTCGGAAATTTTAAAAGATATTTTGCCTAACTTTCGCAAAATTTTAACTTAACGTCTTAACGAGATCTTTAAACTAATATCGCCAGGAAAAGGGATTGAATGTCATCCTTATCGTCAACAACCGCTAAATGTTTATAATACTCCTTTGAAAACGTCAACATTCACACATACAAACATGGTTGATCTAATGTTGCATGTATCAAAGAGTACAGTTGACATTTGATTTCACCGTCTTCTTATTGTTCCAGGAACACCTATGACTCTGCATTTGCAAAAAGCAATCTTCGTCTATGACAACACTTAATCACGTGACAATTTTCCCAGGACGATCTGAATATATAAGACCGATACACCCCTTTCTGGCAGTCTCTCTACGAACGGTACATCTTGTGGACAGTCGCATAGTAACTCACGAACTTTATATTAGTTGGGCAGTATCTTTTAATTCGTGTAAAAAATTCCAAGAAAGGATACTTGTTCAAATCTCAAATGTTTTTTTTTTAGACTCTTTCCACCCTGTGGGCACTAAGAGGGCCTCTATATGCAAGCCATTATGGGTTCGGCAAGGCCCACAATGGGGCTGCTGGATGGTGGGGGATGGGACATATCCGAACGGGCCACCTTCCGAAAAATTCCTGGGGATTTTTCGACTTGTTCGGATTCGAACCTCAGAGTGGTAGGCTGCAACCTTGACCGCTCGGCCATCTGGCCGAAAATCTCAGATGTAATAGGAAAGAGGTTTGATATCGAAACCACTTCTCTTGGCCCCTGTAAACTGTACACGAAAGTTAGGAATCTAGTTAATGTACGAGATAGTTCAGTTTATAAAGGTTATGTCTGAATTTTTTTTATGAAAGTAATTGATTGTTATTCATTAAATTCTTTCATTTTAATGAATAACATTCAAAATATCTTGTTAATGGTATCTGAAACCCGTATATCGCATGTGCCTTACCAACGACCCCTTTCACTCTCTTCCACTCCACCTGACAAACTGATCATGATCTCACAGGATTAAGGAAAACCGAAACGCGCCATTTACTAACACAGTGAGCAGTTTTTATTAAACTGTTGCCAGTGAAGAGGTGAGATCTCGGCCTTACTCCCAGTTATTCAAACTACGATAATTTAGGAACTTTACCTGACAAATATAACTAACAATTTGGAAAATTCAAAGGTTAAGCATCCCATGTTAGTTGTTATTTTCTACTGAAAATTTCAACTTTTCTATCTTTAATTATACTGTATAAACATATTTCATAATCAGAAAAAGTTCATGAAACTTCAAGTCACATATTCGTGATTTTGTTGAGAGTTAAAATGAGTGACAACGTATTTTTAAACAAAATATGGTTTTCTACATTTTATAATAAAAAACGTATTTCAGATAATGGAATAAATGTAATATCATTTGGTCATTATACCTTTTAGTTTTTACAGATGCTTTGAAATCATTATTTTTTAATGTGGATATTTAAGAATATACAAAAAAAAACAAAATTCTGAAACTTACTTAATACATAGTGTTTGCAATAAAACATCCTTGTCTAAAACCGGCTGGAAATAAAGCAGCATTGTTAGAATTACCACAGAATAAAAGATGTGAATGTAAATATTTTGTAGTATATAATAAGATAACAATACCATTGTGAAATAAAAATTATATAAAGTGTAATTTTATTAATTAAAATAAATAAATATTTTTAGAAATTGTAATAAAAAACGTTAATTATTGTTGTACTTTTGTAAAATCACTATTGTATCCTCTATTTTATGAAAAATTAAATATACTGGAAAAAGAGAAATTCAAAGAAGAAAATTTAAAAATATACCCCAAAGTGCATCGAATCACTACTACTTATATTATTCAAAAACAGTGACAACAAAATACAAGTTTCTCCCATTTAATTTGTTGTGATACAAAAAGAATAGAAAAACCAAAATCAATATAGGGTGAATAGTTCTGTATTAAATTTCTGTTTACAAAATATTGCAATTTTATACAGTAGATCCCTCTATAAAACCGTTTCCTATAGTTATGATTCCTATAAAAATTGTGGCAGTATCCGTAAACAACGGTAAAAATAACTCCTATAATACGTAAAACGTCATCGGGCAGCCGAACTACTTTCCTGCCGTCCGTAGCGCCACGCTACGGACGTTTAGGCGGATAAATTGAGTTTAGTATCGTCTGTTCATATAATTATATATAAATTAGGTACTGTACATATAATTATATATTAATTATATATAAATTAGGTACTGTATATATAATTATATATTAACTTAATTTATTGTAACTTTATTATAATTAAATATATATTTTTCGCCGTCTAGCGTCACGCTACGGCGAGTTAGGCGACCTATCGTCTGTCCAGTACTGTAATTTTATACATTTCTTGTGAAAGAAACATTTCTTATTTAACGGCCATAAAAATTATTTATATTAAGGATGTCTCCAAAGGTCAACGAAGTTTTCGCAGAAAAATAATATCAGAAATCGCGGCCGCGGTTTGATGCGCTGTTCCGCGACGAAACCAAGCTTTAGCAACGGGCGTAGTCGAACGGTACACACTCGGTAAGTAATCCTACAATTTTTTGTTTATAACGTAGTTTATACTGATTATTTTCAAAAAAATATAAGTATTTTGGAAATGTTGAGTCGAATTAGTCTAGAATCGATTAATTTTATGAAAGAAAACCTTTCAAACAGCCATAGTCCGTAAACTATGATTCCTACAAAATTGATTCATAAAGAACGAAATGTATCTACCGTCTTATAGGGGGATTTACTGTATATCTACCATAACATATTTTCTGAGGTTTATTCTCAGTTCAAATGATTAAAACTTTAGAACTGTGAAAGTTGCATTATGTTTTATTTGCTTAATGTTTAGTGTACAGTACATATAACAATATAGTACATCTATATATATATTTTTTTATTTAATATCGACATTAGTAGCATATACAATCGAACAAACAATAATGGCCACCGAACATAATAGTCACCTGTAAATAAATTCTTAGTAATTTACCAGTAAGTAAGAAACTGCCATCAAACAATTGTCATGTTACATTGCTGTCAGTGTCCATTGTACAGAGATTATACTGTGTTTTCAATTAAAACTTTATTAGATTATACACTTTAACATAAATTACAAACGTATCATGCATTTCTATTTAGAGTAACAATATTTGAGACTATTTTTTACGTCTAAGTTTTATACAAATGCTAATAAATAGCTTGGCTTACATATATCTTTTAAAAATTTTTATATTATTATTATAATATTTGATATAGTATATTTATTGAATGATGTATGGTTTATGAGTTACTGTAAAATTTGCTTTAAAAACTGTGAAAGATGCGGAGTTTTTATTTTCCTGTATGTTTACTCTGACTGTATAAACAGTTGAAGACAATACAGTTTAGGGCTCTAATTTATTAAGATTACATAGCTGTTCATTGATATTAGAAGAGAGTATTAATATTCTGAAGCATCTGTAAAAGTGAGTTCTACTGTAAACGTTTTTCACATCGTAAAATACAAATTTATATTTTCCTAGTAAATCCTGAATATTTTATTCTTTATGATAATTTGTCATAGACTATAGAGTGCACGAATGAATAATAACTTTGAAAAATTTGTACGTGATCCTGTAGGCAATAATCTGTTATCTCAATTATTCNAATATATTGTGATCTATCATATGCTTTTGTGTTTCGTGAAAAGATTAATCATATGAAATATTTCTGTATTCCGTTTAACTTAGTTTTCTTTTTGTGAATAACTCTGCATTTCAGTTCATTGCAAAGAACAATTAGTCGTGTCGTCCATTGCCTTTAGGCGAACTTAAGCCTATATATATTAGAAAATATGATAGGTATAGCGCATTTTTCGCTAATCCGACCATTCCATTCCGGTGGCAGATATAGTCGGATTAGTGAAATTCTAATGTGTATGTCTTAGTTCGGATTTCTTCACTAATATCATTTTTTTCCATATAATTGATGTTAAGTTTTCGTACATTATATTTTATAATTACCTTTGATAAAACTGATGTAAATATTATGATCAAAATTAAAAGTTTTCAGTTCTCATATTTAAATTTATAAGAGTTTTAACCACTATCTATATAACAGCATATGAAAAATTAAAAAAGTGTTCAAAGTGATGGATGAACAATTTTTTTCTTCAAATCTTACCAAATACATATATCATGGGCATTGCCATGAGTAATTTACGTGCAATTTGATTGTGTATTGTTGAACGTTGCTGTTTTTGTATTTTGTAAGTAATATTGTTTGAAATAGTAAAATATAATGAAAAAATTCAAAAAATAGGAAACAGAATTAGCAACTAGATTAATATTACATAAATTTAGAAATGCGTTTGAAAATTATTGATAGGTTTCACTCTTGATTTCTTTCTTGCAATGTTTTTAATCTTGTTTACGAGAATTTCTGTAACAAATACTACAAAAGCGATTAAATATCCTGCACCTAGTAAGTACAATGGACCCATAATATCACCCATTTCCGGTACTTCTTTTTTATTTGTATCAATTGGTTCGTGTTTGTAGAAAAGATCTTTTCTTGTTGCTTTATGAAGTAGAGTTCTGCGAATTTTCTCGGGTAACCCACTTTGTTGAACAAGATTCACCCTGTTAAATATAATTATATGTTAATAATTTGTGTCTATAGTGTACTAGTAATTTTGATATATAATACATTATAAATATATGTGTTATTTAATTTATACAAATTTATTTTAACAAAGTAATTCTTGAGAGTTGTAAATGCTGTAGTCTTCAGTTACATTATTTATGAAATGAAAGCTTTAAATAAAATATTTATCATTGATCGTAGACTAACTATATACTATATTAAATTTGTATTCACTTTGGACATTCTTGTGGACTAAAACTTCCAATGTCGACGCAAGTATAATATATATACAGTAATTATAGATAAGAAGCATATATCAAAATAACTCTATACCATATTATCAATTTACAACACAATGCCTTGCACACTTTAGTGTAAGTTTCTATCTTCAGCAATGCTATATGATATTTAACATAGATGTATGATCAAAATATAACAATTACATCTGTACAAATACAAATATATAATACAAATACATCTGTGTTAATTAGTAAAGCTAATGTAATAAAATACTATAATATGTATTCAGAATATACTCATACATTTCAGTGTGTTAAATGTGGTTTATATAATGCTGTTTCAGAAATTTCAAAGTACAGGATCCGAAACGATAAACTTTTTTAAAAGCGGTCGACAAAGAAAAATTTCCGTAAGAAATTGTTAATTAAAAATTTAACTAACAACACATAATACAGCATATTTACTAAACACACCCAAAACAAATAAGATAAAACTGAAAACATAGGTGCCTTATGCGAGAGCCGAAGCAAGCATTCCAAGATAGAGTCATTTAAAGTATGAAGCCTCAATGTATTGGAACGATGTATGTTCTATCAACAGTTCAGCAGTAACCAATGGCCGGGCTGGTAAAACTACTAAACACTAATAGTTGGCTGTGGCTTTGCAACTGGTAAAAAGGATGCCGGTTGTTTATTACATAGTTGTTTATTACGTTTTAAAGCATTTTATCTCGTGTGTAATACTTAAATAGAAGATAATTTCCCATAGGAAAAAAAGGTAGAAAGTTTATTTGTGAATGAACTTCCTACCTTTTTTATGTGCAGATTTTAATTTTATTGTAGTGTTACAATAATTTTTTTCTAGTTTTTTTACTAGAAATTTTGTTCTGTTTTTATTGAATCAATCATCACATAATAGATCGATAGAATTTCTTCTTGGGAAGTAATTCGAAATCAGTAAAATGAAAACAGATCGGTTTGTATATATTTAAGACTATGCTACAGCGGCACGTAAAACAGGCATACTTTAATGCATATTTTGGTCACTCGACACAAAAAAACTTAATAAAATGGTAAGTTTTTCCTTTTAATTTAAACTTTTTAAGCATATTACTTAAAGCATGTACTCGAACTACAGAGTATTTTCAGATAAAGTCCAAAAATGTGTTCACTTGCTGTGTATGGCAGATGCAACTCCAAAGACATCTATCGTATACGTTCCTTGGCTAGGCAATAAAAACTAGAATTATGAGCTTTCGTAGAGTATAGTTGTGGCCAATATAATGTGTGGTTTCAATTATGACCTTGTTTGCTCAAACGTGCATTATCAACGCATTATTCATTCGTATTTAGTTGTCATCCTGAGACCATGAACGTTGCTCCACGGTGAGTGCAATTTGCAGTTTTGTCGCGTAATAAAACTCCCAACTTAAACTTCCTCCATTCATTATTGATATGGCATGCAACTAATATGTTTATAACAACGGTGTTCACGTTAATCCTATTTTAAACGATAATCTTGTAAAATTGTAATTTTTTCAAACCTTTTTGATACAATTATGTCTTATAATTTTAGAAATTATTTATTTATCTAATTTGGTATTGTGTAATTCAGTGGTTTTCAACAGGGGTCTATGTGACATTACATTCTAAATTATATAAAATTTTCAATTGTTTTTTTAATTTAAATAATATAACAAAATAGTATTTCAGTAAGGATATATTTACTTTATATTAATATTTTATTGAATGACGCTGATCCCGTACGAAGTTTACGAACTAAACTTCGTCGCATTTTTTCCATAATGTTTTCCTACCCAATTATTGGCATGAAGTCTGTGAAATAACAGCACATGTTTTGCTTAAGGAATTTCGAAATTCATATGTTGTCTAGTTCTAGATAACCAACAGAGTGGTTAATTCCAAATTAAAGGTTTGTTAATAGACATTTTAAATTGAACTGAAGAAAAAAGAAAACTGAACAAGTGAATGGCCTTTTGAGATGAGGTGAAACCTGCGAAAATTTTGTATGGGAAACTGCTCCGAAGTTATTTAGATGTTAGATATTCCAACATATCTAACACGTAAATAGAGTGAACCTGATCGTGTGGTAGGAACTCGCAACTAGCTACATTATTCAGTGGTTTTACCTATTTTGCACAAGTCAGAGATAAAAAAGACATTTGCTGTACTTACGTTTTGGCGATTTCAACAGCATAATTAACTCTGGCTAAATTCATTTGTATAAAACTGAATTTTGTAAAAAGGTCGTCTTTCGAAACGAAGAACTTTTCCTTTCCCCATTTGGATATGCTCAATTCAATCCTATGTCTTGATGCCAGGAGAGCGTAAGTTCCTTTAAGTACTTTTTCAACTTGTTTGTTGCAGGACTCGTTGTACTTGATAATATTTTTATAAAAGACTTCGGTAACATTATTTTTAATAATTGACTTCGGGATATACTTCTACAAATATATAAATAAAGTCTATTAATGTAACGTAACAGAAAATTAATAAATATTAATTAGAAAAGTATACATAGTGTTTCAATATTAATACATAGGAAGTGACTCATGACTGCTTAGATAAAAAGTGTATAAAAGTATTATATTACAATTATTTTCAAGATATAATTATTGCTATTACGGATTAACTGTATTTGGTAATCACAGCAGAAATATGTTTTGCAGGTAATATGGTCGGAATAAGATTCAGTTTGTGCCATGTGTATTGTATGAATTATTTTCCCATTTACACTGTACACAAGTATTTGATATCCGCTCAAAGTAGTATTTCCTTTCTTAGTCTTAATTTTTTTCAATATAGACTATGCCAAAATATCTGATATAATAAGAATTGACATGTTTAAAAATACCCCTGCCTATGACAACAATATTGTTATATACAGGGCCACGTAAAGTCTGTTTGACTCGCGAATAATATTATTTAAATGAATCGTCTTGTTTCAAATTCTGCGGTATTGTCACTTCATAATCTTAAGAAATAAGGTTTCACTTCGTGTATTTTAATAATATATTTCTAATCGACTTTAAAAATATTTAGTACGTTAAACATATAACTAAATATGTGTAATAGACAATACATACTTGGTAAGGACATCGATCAAAATAACGGCATTCATCGCTTAATTCGAAGAAAGTGATGTTGTATCGTCCGTCTATAACAGATTGAGTCAATTCTTCAATAGTTTCAGGAATGGTTTCGGTTCCTGGATTAACAATATAAGATGGCAGAATGCCAACATATGCTGATGTTAGAACAAATGCAATAAGGATCGAACAGCCGATTAGGATACGAAACGTATTGAGAAAACAACGATTTATTTTTGTATCTAAAAAATAAAAAATAATGTGAAAGTGAGACGTTAGTATAATATTAATCACAACAAAATTAATGGGCCGAAAACATAACGTTCTATAGCGCAGGAGAAAAGATACTCCCGACATTAATTTTCATTGTCTGATTTTGTAGTAATTGAAGCAATATTTTATATCATTGCTCATATAAAATTTTTGCACTAATATGTAATATATTTTAATTATTTTATGAATTATTTTGTCTAGGAAAATACACATTCTGTAGAGTACAAGAATACCAACCTTGTCGAAGAAAGTTTCTCAATAATATCCAAAATAATGTAGATAACTTTGGCTTTTTCTCGTTGTCATACTCAGATTCTTTATTCATTGCAACATACAGAGTTGATAGAAGAATAACGAATGAAATAAAAATAAATATCCAAACCTGAAACGTAACAATTAATAATTATTTTTTAGTTTTCAAAATTATATAATTTTTATAATACAGTAAAATCTCTAATTATGAACACTGTAAACATCAATTAAATATTAAGAAGCGTTCTTCTGTACATAAAATAACCCCAAATTTAAAGGAATATCTGTAAAACAATAAGTTTATATTTTTGCCTAAGTGGACGTACTCGAGAAAGTTTAATTTGACAATATAACTTGACAAGAAATAATTTATTTGTAGGTGTTTAGTATACATAACAGTTAGGAAAGTATTAATTTTAGTTAATAGATACAAAAGATAAACAATTTTTTAATATTACCATTTTATTAAAAGGTTTAATTAAAGAAACTGCTTTTGGTAAAGGTCTTGCAGCACTTATTGTAAATGTAGTTGAAGTGTCAATTATAGAAGAAGAATAGGACATATAACTTTTTCTTATAGGACCGCCGATAATGGCGATGTCTGACTATTAAATAAATTAAATTTATTAAAATATATTCTGTAGCAATATAATCGCTAAATATATTTCTTACCGTTCTTAACCAAACTGTCATTTGAAACCTAAAACAAAAGAAGTAAATTGTATTTAACATATCTAGTATGATTTAGTAATACCGTAAAGAAAACGTACGTAATACCAAGGACATGTTGTAATAGCTTGATGTATTTTGTAACAAATGTCTCTTTTTCATCCGATTTTTCAATCCAGTCGCGCTAAAAAAACAAATTATGATTACGTTATAATTTACAACATTTTTTTTGTAGATTTATGTTTTAAATTTCTTACGAATGTTTAATGTATCTGATTTGAAAAGAATTACAAAACAAATATATTTTGTAAAATAAATTATTTTTGAATTTGGAAAATAATTTTCTAAGAATTTTCGAAAGAACGTTGTTGTTGTTTTCTGTGTGTATAAGAAAGGTTACATTATTTGTAAAGTTAATTAATATGTAATTGTGTGATTTATTAATTTGTTCAATATAGTTCGTTATTGTTAAGAAGAGGATCATCTGAAGTAATCGTATAACCACAAACAATGAAATAAGCATTATTATTTTATTAGTATAAATATTATAAAAAAATTTTATAATATAAATGTTTTAAAATAGGCTCTCTAGTATTATTATTTATCCAGTGTCTTGTACACAGACTGTCACACATTCAGTTTGTTTCAACGGAGTGACAGCACAGCACATAAATTATCTGATTTTTCGAGCAATTTTCAATTAACAATTTATGATAGAAATACACAGTACCTTTTCATTAACATGACTAAAGCTAAAAACTCGATTTATCTTTATTTATTATACAAAACAACTACTAAACATATTATAAAGCTTGGAACTTAGCAAATATACAGAATACAGACTAATTTAATTTGATTCAATGAAATTTAGGTAATGAATAACAGAAAGTTGTGAAACATTGACGGCATACAAAATTTCACAATACCGGTAAATATGTGCATTGTATTTGAATTTAATGTCACTTTTACTGTAATCTCAAACGGTATTAAAACTTCCAATTTTTTCAGGGCTATTAAAGTTATGAGAGACTATAGAATGCATAAACATCTTTTTCAACGTTAAGAGATAGAACAGCAGTATAAAAAAAAGAAGACAATTATGTCCGGTTAACAGATGTTGTGCAGTAGCTCGGAATAATCCGAATTCTAATTTGACCAAGCGACTCAGTAATTCTTTATCAGCGATTTGTCCCGAATACGTTAGACCTATCACTCAGTACTTATCTGCTCTCATTGCCAGTTGGACAACTCCAAGACTGACAAAGAAGCAATGGTTTTTTTAGTACCTGCAGGCCAAGGAAAAAGCCAAGCAATAGAATGAATGAAATAAAATGAGAAAATGAATTTAAATTCAAATTGTTTCGGGTGACAGCTGAGAATGTAACAATGCCGAAATATGATGTGATGTAGAAGTATTAAAAATTCAGATATTTAACTCACTGAGTTTGTGTAATAGGTTTTATAAATGACAACTTAAATAAAATGTTTACGTAAAGTAACGAAAGATGTAACATTGAATTACGAACATAAGAAGAAATTTACTTTATTTTCTACTTTAAGTATTATAAGATTATACAGAAATAATTCTGAAATATTTAAAAATTAAAATGACAAAAATGTTTAGGATCACTCATACTTACTAATTCTACACCAAATATGATCCGTTGTGGTTTTAACATTTCGTATTCAGTTATTACTCTTCTATTGTAAACTTTACAAGAAGTGAGTTCATAATTGCTGCAACTAAAACAGTCAATAATTATAACAATATAAGTATATAAGTAAAAATTACGTTAATTATAATAACTACTGTATTATTTGCATTAAAATACGCTAATAATATATTAATTTATATTAAAGCAAGTTTAGCAGATTCGTTATCAAATCTGAAAAATTTTAAAACTTCCGGATAATTTCTGAGTGGGTTTGTCTTTGATATGTAAGGCCTCGCCTCATCACTCATCTCTTTCTATTGATGCGTTGTCAAACACATGACAAGGCCTGGAAAAAGGCGCTTTTAATACTCATAAGATAACAGTAATTTTTCAAAACACACATATGCTTAATATTACAAGAATCGAATCAAAAATATAACAAGGAGAAAATATTCAAAATGGCTTGGCTTACCTGTGTAAAAGAAAACAATAGGAACTGCAAAACGTGGTCATTATTTCTTGGAAATTAAATACGTTCCCGATAAACTTTTACAGGCACAATTCTTATGCATTTAGTTTCTGACACTTTTAAGAAAAGTCAGTCAGTTTGTAGAAAGCAAATTGATTTATGTATAAAGTAGAAACATTGTAGAAACTGATGATAAAGTTCGTACATAAAATTAACTGTAACTATATTGTCTAAGAAGACCAATTTAGAAAACAAAAAAGTTTGTGGTTTACACAGAAATGTAGTTAATTTACAGATAGTGGAAAAAAACAGGGTATAAAACATAAAAGATAGCGGAGTAAACACACCAAAATCTATAACTGCATGAGACTACAGTTGATGAGCCAGAAAGGAAGCCAAATGAAGAAAATCATTTTTTCTATTTGGAAGTGAAGTGATAATAGTTTATAAAGTATTAGATAATAGAAGCATTATCGTGTTTCAGTAATTATAGAAAAATCACACTAATCATCAAGTAGTTTTGAAATAAATACAAATATATTGTGGAGAGATTAAACTTATTAGAAATTTGTAAATATAAAATTTTATTTATTGAAACGATTCGATACTATGAAAAGAGTTGAGCCAGTTACTTTAAGTACAACTGTACGAGTGGACAGCAGTCTACGAAGAAGTAAAGATATATTAAAATATATGAAACATAAAAATACTTACATAAATTAAGGAATACTAACATCATACCATGATACATCGAAAGAGGACTTACTAGTGGACAAGTGTAAAAAAGAGTACTTGTATTCCAGTGGATGAAACCAATAAACACTAGTAGGCGGTGATGGGTTATACCTCATTGATAGACTAGTTGAACGAAGATTTTCAAATTTTCTTCAAACATTTAACACATTAGGGCAAGTTTTCCATGGAAACTCCTCACGAGAATCTTTTCTTCTTGACAGATTACCCATGTGTTATTTTGCTTGAGTTCAACTACTCTTACAATCTTATACAGGTTAGCCACGATAACATTCTGGAGACCGAGAATCGAATACACAGGAACCATCACAGGATATTTTAATGGGTCTCTGATAAATCCAATCTTACCCTATTCACACAATAAGTCAGGGTATTTTCACAAATATATTTAAATCTCATAGTGCTTGGTTTAGTTTTATAATCGACAACAGCTTAATACATCTGCAATTTGTCAAAAAAGCTATCTTGAAGCAGGACTTTCTACAAGAAACAGTCCTTACTTAGGTGTTGTGTGTGTGAAAAAACCTCATAAACACTATGTGGCTAGAAGGAACTGAGGTGAGTGAGTACCCATGACTAGTGTTACGTGGTAATTAGTTAGTAAACCTCAACTGATTGATAAATTTAAATAATAACAGTTGAACAACACATGTTTATAATATATAAAATCGATTAATATTTAAACAAACTAAAATTCTAAAAATTATATAAAAGATATTAAGTATAAATATTTAAAACAGTTTAGGGAAATTAATAATAATAACGTAAAAGCCATATGTAATATTGATTACTTACAATCTTAACAGCATTTATTTCTACTTCTATAAAAGAAGAGTTTTTGACAACTTCAGTAAATGCAAAATGACGATCCCCGGAATCATAAAACAAACTCACTTCATTTCGATAACGAATACGCTCTTTCACCACATGCACAATATGTTCTTTCTGAATGAATTCCCCTGGAATCATTTCTGAAAATTACACATATATTTATTTTATAAGTATTTTCCATTAAGGGATTTACGATTTATCTTTCCCAAAAACATTTAATACTGAGTGTGATTTCATCTGTTATGATAGCTTATTAACAACACTTTTTATATTTTTAATTATTATAGAATAGAAAAAGGCTTGGTTCTGAGGAAGAAATGGTTTTTATAATAAATTGTTAATGCCATTAATTAATGAGTAAAATTGCCAGTAAGTCCCACCGTACTGGAGATATGCATATGACTCCCTTATATCTTTTCATCGCGTTTCCCTTTAACAACCGAAATTTAATAGCATGAATACCTCAAACCCACAACCCTCCCTGCAGTATTTCAGAAATTTTTTACAAAAAACATAGAATGTAATAAATCTGAAAAAAAGTGAAGAAACTCGTGTATAACATATAGTATGCTGTACTACTTGTATAACATGCAAACTTGAAGAATGTATATACAGTATACATTTTTACTAGTACGACCCATCACAGTTATCTTGTATATATAAGAGTATAGTTATCAAAGGGTTATAATACGCCATATTGCTGTCAATCCACGTGCATCATGGATCGACAGATATATACCTTAGGATATAAACTGATATACTGATACAGAATATACTAATTTTGGTGTATTCACACTTGTCTGATTGATCTTGATCAATGAGTAACTCTAGGCATACAACTCCAACATTTTATGAGTGGTGTATTCACAGTATTGTGAGAACACGGACTTTAACAAAAATCTTTCTTCGATTTCATCGTAGTTTGACAACAACGTTGTTGATTATCTTTTACCACATGAGAACTTTTGAGTTTGCTGTTCTTGGTGGCCTCTCCCGTGATCCTTTTCCGTACCGGCTGTGCACTACCGTTTTAATATCAGAACTGACAACCAAATAGGGCAGTCGACACCCGTTTCTCCGATTCTTATAGTCGTCACCATGTCCTATAACGGCAGTCGCCGCCTATTCCTCCCTGACTCAAGTCGTCGCCCATTTCTCAACCAATATAGAACTCTATGCCTTCGTGCCAACCTCCTCGTTTATTTAACCGCTTAAGGGACAGACTGAATCCTGTCCTGCATCGGGTCTACCCTTCAAACTACAGGTATTTATCTCCACGCGAATCTCATATGAACTGTTTCTCTCGCGACTACTTACGGTAAAGGTCAGTTAAATTGGTATCTTACGGAGTTTGTATTATCATGTAATTTATTTCTGTGAAATTAAACGGTTGTTAGTTGTTCACTTGGCATCCGCGTGGTAATTTTCTTCGCGCCGTATCTTCGACTTCCACGCGACTCGCCGTCTCTCAAATCTACTCCATCTCGAATCCCATCGTTTGTACAGGTGACTGCTAGCGTGACATCACAACATTAACATTGAGATTAAACAAAAACAGCTGTAGTTGCTATGTGATGTCTTTTATCCTGACGTAGTCATGGATTTGGACATGGTCATGGAAGAAGCGATAACGACTCTTTTGTCAGGTGGTGCAGAAGCGTAGGGTCCGCTTCATGCATTTTCACCATATGATGAATTTCTCCCTTAACGTCATAATGACTCATTGTGCTCGAAAACTCGATAGATAAAGAAAGGGTTCTTACAAATTTATGCCGACATTGCAGAAACAGCAAATAACATATCCTCTTTAAATTAAGATCTTAATGAAAATATTTATTTCTATGTACGCAGAAAAACGTAAAAATATACTTACTGTCACAGAAATGTTTATAATATTCCAAATTACTGCAAGTAATCAGTATGAAACTTAGCTCCAAAGTAAGAACCATGTTGACTATTCTTCTATATCAAAAGTAAATGCAAGACGTTAATAATATTCTATTATTTTCTAAAATATAAAAATGCTACGTTAAACATATTTACAAAACTTTATACCTTAATACATATGTAAAATTTATATGTACATACGTCTACATAATATGTGTATTTTATATATATGTACCCTATTTACGTACACAAAACTGTTAACCCAGCAACTTCAATTCCACACTACTTGATTGTTGCATGTTCGCGCGAACCAACGGGTTGGCCACATGGAGTTTGAAGCAGTTTTTCAGGAGTCTAACACCTAAATAGAACCAGTTTCTGAAAGAAAGTTCCTCTGGGATGTACTTCCTAATTAATTATTGCGACTAAAGTAGTGTCGAATTATTGGATAATTTTTATTTTCGCAAGGTTTGAGCCTACCAAGGCCGAATAATATAACCGTTGTACACTGGTTGTTGGTTGGCGCTTCGCCAATGGGGCTAGGCACGTGGAGTTTTCCGAATTTTTTCACGTTATGAACACTTAAATAAGGGCCAGTTTCCCAAAAAGAACCTCCCGAGAGGCATTCCCCGGAAAATCGCCCATATGTAGCGTTGTCGTATATGAATAAATCTAAAACCACTGCCATGCTTTAGTAATTCACATGTCATATAAAAGTTTTGGATATTGCTACACATTTTGTATGGGCGCATGATGCAGTATGCAGTTTATTCGGTCAGAACATAATACATTGCATGACTGCAGTATAAATATTTAATGGCGAAACCTATAAATCAAAAAAACATAACACCTTAATTTGCTGAAAAAATTTAATGAAAATGCAAACGTTTTCAGCCAAATCTGTTGGCCATCATCAGGCTAAGAACATTCGAATATAAATAAAATAGATATTCGAATGTTCTTAGCCTGATGATGGCGAACAGATTTGGCTAAAAACGTTTGCATTTTTCATTAAATTTTCTCAGCAAATTAAAGTGTTATGTTTTTGTGATTTACTTATACTAAGTGAGGGTACTTCAATTTGAAACCTATAAGAAGTTACTGAACACGTTGCAGCACAAAAATAAATATTAACAATGATTTTGAACGTATACTTATTTTTTAAATATGCAGAATGCATTGTGCCCGTGCCATTCGCAATAGTATGCTAGATTTTACTAAAACGAATTCCGATTATTGACTAATTAACAGAGAAAGCCAGAATACATTGGCATTCCAGGTTATTAGTTGCCGATTAACATATCTATACATATATATAAAGTTCTGTATATATGTATATTTATATCAATATTATAACTTGTTATTTTATATTTAAATTGTAATACAATAAAAATACTTACATGCTGTATACCAGACACAATTCTAGTAGTACATTCGTTTAACAATGCAACAAATTGATCTTTTCTATGACAACCAATGTACTTGTTGCTAAAAAGGAAACACGTGTGTCAGCTTTTAACTAATCGAACAATTATTTATCATTTCACAATTTTAATTATTTTATATTTCAGAATTTTTGTGTAAATTTATATGGCGATCGATTTATTTGTTTGAACAATAAATAATAAAATAAAATCTACAGCTAATTTTTTGTATTCAATTTTTCATAAATTTATAACATTTAAATCTTAAAGTAAATTATAAAATTTACTATCGATCAGAATAGCGTAGAAATAATTTTATACACGACAGATTGCGGTATTGAGTTTTCAGTATTGTATATCTCTCTACCATTACCTCAACAAAAATCGTTACACGAATAAATCCATTGTATAAATTATTTTAATCAATGAATTATAAACTCTTATTTTTTTAATTACTTTTATCTATTATTATTTTTTATTTTAATTTATTCTTTTCCACTTTGTAAAATTTAGCCAAACATCTCGCTTTTCGTTTCAAATATTTAATGATAGAATGTAAAATGACAATGTTATTTAGCGACAATACGGAAAAATTTACATATTTTTTTTAGAAATACTGTCCTCCAATTCTGATGTAAACGAATCAATGTATGGAATAATCTTCAAGCGATTTCAACACGTGGCACATCAGGTTGCAGAGGAATTCAAATAATGCTGGTGTGTTACTTCTCTGGGCAAGAGTGATACTATTATTTTCTCACAGTAGCATGAGCGGAAGCCACAATCACTTTCGTTGTGGTATCAGCAACTTGGTAGTAAACTCACACTACGTTCGGAATCCTTTTATTATGTTTCGCACATTTACGATCTAAAATTAATACAATCTAACCTAACCTAACCTAATTGTAAAGGGTCAAGTAAAGCAGAGTATTTTAAGTATAATAATTATAATGCAGATAACAACACAGCTTACGTGGAAGAATAGTGCAGCTGAATAAATGACTTTTCCGTTTCAGTGTTTCCTTCTGTTGTTAGTCTCTCCACACCCTAAGACATTCCTATAAATTTTTAAGAATAAAACTATCTATAAACACGAGAATGCTTTTGAGATTATCTTGTATTTAAGAAATGCTTTTTTTTTATTTTAAAACAGATTTTCGTAAGAATATACAATTTCGTTTATATTGGTCAGCGTGTTATGAATTTCAGTGTCACTATTTAGATCGTTCGACACAACGTTTAACCTATAGCTTGTGCAATGGGGAAAACACGATACTTCCTGATCATTTACGATATTTTCTCTATAAAGGATTTTTTGTATTTAGATGCTTAAAAGAGATATCTATTTTTAAAATGATTCTTGCAATACTAATACCATATGTTTGTATCGTATAAAATGACATACAGAGAAGGCACCCGAAACACAATGTACAGATGTAGGAGTAAAAATATTACAGTATTGAGCCCAAGCTCCTTTTAAGTGCTTAGATTATGTTAGTTAAAAAGAATATTTTTCCAACCAGGTTGTACCGAAATTTTCTTTTAAAAACTCTTGCATTTCTAGCAATTTTTAACACGGTGGAAGTTCCAATAGCATTTTTGACTTTCATTTTTAGGCTATAATTTTTAGGGAAGATTTTTTCATTAGCTGTCAATGACATGTTCAAAGCTTTTTACGTGATGACAAGATAAGCCCTTGCTTAGTTTATAACTCTATGCAGAACACTTTTATTTTATAATTTTTTTATTTACTCAGTAGCTGAAAAAAACGTCATAATATTTCAATTCAAATATTTTCCCATGAAAAATGTTACTAGATGACTCTAATGTTTAAGGAAAAGTATGATGTACAGGATCAAGCCATTATTAAGAAATTCAAAAAATCGCAATAAATTATTTATCGGCTCTGAAAAATAGAATAATTAAAATAACCACTATTAGAGTGGTTTGGTGTTACACAGATATATTCTTTAAAATGTTCTGGCACCTTTGTTGTTGTAAAAGTTTTTATTTTAAAATACAGATACTCCAATATAGATAATATTTGTCCATCTGTATTGGAGAGATTTTTTGTACAAAAGAAGAACTTCGTTATCATAGTATTTAGATCCTTTACTTAATGTTTTAAAATTGTTATGGGATTGGTGAAATCTTAGTACTTTGCAGAGAGTCAGCGTATTAGTTCTATACTTTCTACCATCATTAATTAAACTGAGGTAATGGAAAAAGAAAAATATATATATATAAATTTATACTAAAACGGTACCAAAACATCACACTTTTATATTGTATAAATTTGATATTAAGTAGATTTTTCAAGAAAATTTAATTCACTGTTTTCTTCTACGTGATTTCAAGTATAACAAATACACTTGTAATCACACCATAATTCTATTTGCTTGCTATCGACTATACCATAATTAACTAACAAGAATAATTATTTTTTATATATAAAAAAAGATGCTAGAAATATAGAGGAGAAGGTGGTATTATGGAACCCTAATTACATTTTAGTGAATTGTAAACAAGGTATCATAACTACACCCACAGTTTTTGTGCGAAAAGTACCGGTAACTAGTAATCTAAATGTTCCTAATTGGATTTTTCGCTAGTGTAATTATAAGTATGGTTTTTGAAGGCTTTTATACAATAAGTCCGAAAGTAGGCTTAGAGAAAATCGAATGGTAATATGGAACCTTACTGTATATTTTCAAAAAAATGCTTTAATGAAGCCAAAAACAAATAGGAAAAGACAAAAAATGTTAAATAATTACCAAATTATTTACTCCAATGTATTTTATCGCAAAAATGCTTTTATAATAGAAAAATATGACCTCCGTCAACAATATATATTCCAGCAGATCTTTTTCGATATTCTC
>NW_019386349.1:0-2107 GCF_000671375.1 Centruroides sculpturatus | reverse complement strand
ATACATAGAACGGCGTGTAAAATCGAACAAAAGAATGCCTTGTTCTCTGTACCTTGTTGTCTCTTTATTTCAGCATAGATAAAAACTGAAGCTGTAAAGGTGATGACAATCAACAGTAGAAACAGCATAAAAAATACGTATAATAAATATATTTCCATTCGATTTATTACACTTTTTTCACGATCACTCACAATACAATGCAGAGTAATTTTAGTCCTCTTCAAAAGGCTGAAATGCGTCATCACCTTTACAGCTTCAGTTTTTATCTATGCTGAAATAAAGAGACAACAAGGTACAGAGAACAAGGCATTCTTTTGTTCGATTTTACACGCCGTTCTATGTATATATTTAGTCAGACAGATCGTTGTATTTATTATTTTTGTGTCAATTGTTTTCGTTTTTCTTGGGAAAAGACTCATAAAACTTGCTAAAGAGTTGTCAGAGTTAAAAAGAAAAAAGAGACAGCTGAAAAAAATTTTACAACGTACACGCCTTCAGCATATACAAATGTGGGACATCATTTATTCTGTTAACAACAAATGGAGAATTTCTAACCTCAATTCTTTACACTTTCTTTATGTATATGATTTGTATACTTCTGTTCGCTGTGATGTTTTCAAAACTTGATATGAAGTTAAGGATTCTCTATACACTTGTATCTTTTGCATTTTTTACAGGAATGATTTTAGTGTCTTGGATGTTGTCATATTTCACTTCTTTGGTAAAAATATATTTATACTAAACGCTTAATATTCAATAGTTTCAACTGAAATTTTAATTGTATTTATCATCATTATGTATATTAAAGGAAATTTGATATTTATTAAAATTTTTTTATCATTTCAGATGTATGATAATTTTATATCTATTCAGAAATTTTCTACTGCTCCAGTTCCTTTACAGTTTAAATTAAAGGTATTATATGACATCATTAAAACATTATTAAAGTATTATACTGTATTATAAGTTTGTTTAATACTGTATTTCGAATCACCATTTTGTGGTAGATTCGAAATATTAGTTTTGTTACATTAACACAAAAATGAATATAATAGTGCAAATCTCATCTCATTGGGGCCCTGTCGAATTGCATTAAACATTCTTAATATTTTGTAAATTCTGCATTTGCGATTGTCATAATGTCACTATATAACAAAACTAGAATTCAGTACACTCGTTAAAATTCATATAAAAATATTCGTTCCTGTGTTACTAGAGAACTGGCTGCATGAAGAATTCCAGAGTTCCTTCAAATATCTAAATTTAGTTTTTCGCATGTAATAATTATGCGTGCCAAGTGCATTTAAATTTATGTGAGCCAAAAATTAAACTTATTAAATCATTGGGCTAATGATTTTTGGTACTGGTCATGTTGCATCTACATTTTCACATTAAATAAATTGACACCGAACGCTATCTTCCAATAATCGTCGCATGTAGAAAACCAACTTAAACACGTAAACAGGACAACTTTTCTGCAAAATGCCGTCCAGTAAAACACTTCCCTTGTTATATAGCTGTATGTTAAGAAGGTGGCTATGAAATGACTCAACCGCATGTTATTCGCAATGCCCATATGCAGTTTAATTAATGTATGCTTTTATCACAGAAAACTACTATTTTTTTTACTAGTGTTATACCTGTTCATATGGTAGTGCTGTTTGAGATCTGTAACATGGCACTCTCAACCTGTATTCCTCTGTAACATTCTTGTTATAGTTATTGTTTTTTCTGCTGATTATTCCTTGTAAAACACCGTCGCGGGACGTCCATGTATCCCAAACCGTTTCTTATCATCCCCTTTCCTTTCTCACTCCATCCCATCTTTCCTTTTTTTCCATAACACAGGTCGTACCAAAAAGTGATACTTGTCTTACTACTACTACTACTAGTAGTGTTATAGTTAACATGTCTAGTGTTGGCTCGTAAAAGATACTAGCTACAATTTTTCCGGCTTTCCTCTGTGTCCTGTAATTATATATTCCAAGTCAGAAGCAAATAACAAACGAGAGTTATCCTCTAAACAACACTTAATGTTGTTCTTATTCTGTATCTGAAACTTCATATATTGAGCCATCAATCAGAACATTAATTGCACGTTTATTAT
>NW_019386348.1:56150-77984 GCF_000671375.1 Centruroides sculpturatus | reverse complement strand
TGTGGAAACATGTAAATCCATGTTATTTTTAATAAAACATTTGTCACTTAATGCAGCAAATTTGGATTTCACTTTAATTTTTTCGTGTCCGTATAAATTTGAAACACACCTTAAAAATCAAGTGCTTTCAAGCCTTGCTTGTTGGTTTATCATTATAAGCCCAAATTCTTTCAAATGACAAACATTAAACACTATATTTGCAAAAAAACAATAAAAACTAATGCTTCTATAGTTGAATGCAAAGAATTTGCATTCAACTATAGAAGAACAGCAAAATCAGCAGATTCAAAACACATTTGAATTTTTAAATATTTATTTAGAAGAGTCCAATAAAACAATTTTTAAACATCTTTCAGTTTTAGTTGGAATTTGGAAGCTTTTTTTCTTTCAAATCACTGTGATACAGAACAAAACCTATATTATAAAAATGATTCTGAATATTTTAAAGGTATAAATCAATAAAATACTGTACATGTCAATTATTTCTAAATTTTTATTTTAACTTTAAAATCTCAACTTTTCTACATTTTCTATTTCAATTAAAATCAATTATTAATTTGAATTAAAATAGATGATTTTTAAATTTTAAAGAGCAAATGTTATCTAACAATCCACAAAATGTTTTTATAACAGTGTTGTGTCTGTAACAATCTTCACTAACATTTTCGACCTCCACCGGTTATGTGAGCATCAATCGGATATTAAAAATAATAGGCACACCACCGCTTTGTCGGCCTACCTTACCAACCCTGAAATTCGGGCAGACTTCCAAAACACCAAAGTAATCAGACAGGCGTTTCATATTGATCACATCTGTTACCTGGAAGCCTGGGAGATTTATAAAGCCAACATTGGGGGCACCTGCATCATCTTTAAAGACGGAGAGATGATTGTGCAGGTGTGAAGGTACTTATTCGAAGAATTCGAACTGGGACAAGCGGAGGGGTGAAATGCGATATTTATTTATTATAAACGCATTATTTACATCTTGGGCAACATCGTTCCAACACTCAAGAGGAGACACTGTTTAGTCACCACCTGAGGAAGACCTCGGCGGAGGTCGAAAACATTAGTGAAGATTGTTACAGACACAACACTGTTATAAAAAGGTTTTTTGGATTGTTATTATTCAATGCAGTGTTAAGATTAGAAGTCATTTTGTGTTGTAAATGTTATCTATTTATAATGCATTTAAATTTCTTTAAATTTGTCAAAAGCATATATCTAACTGTTTGTTTTACTGCGAGCTCTTATTTAGATTAACTACTGCATTTTTCATTGTTTATCTTCTTTCCAATCACTGAATATTGGATTAACAGATAACAAAAACCTAAAAAGTATATTGGAGTAAGACAGAGTTATGTCCTGTCTGTAATATTGATGACTTATGAAACATAGAACTATTAGAAATCTATAAAGCCATCTTAACATGTAAATATATTAATTTCTTGAGATGCTGATAGTATAGCTGTAGTGTACAGATATATGTACAAAGTATGGTAAAAATAAAAATATAATTGTAATCCAGTTTTATTTTATTTATTTGATATTTTGAATATATGTTATTTCCACATTCTGTGAATGTTAATATCTAAAAATTTGCAATGTTCTAACTGTATTTTGATATATTTTTTTCTATATATTTTGTTCTTTTATAAGTTGTTATGAGCACTGAAAAAGGCCTTTCAGCAAGACCTACAATGTTAGTGTCGTGAAATAGTTTGCAATTGCTGTATTTTTATTGTTCTTATTTGATACACAAATAATATTTTATCAAATATGCTAAATGATAATTTATAATAATTCATTTCATCTCATGATTGTTATGTTATCAGTTAAATATATTTTTATATCATCTGCATGTTTTTATTGGCAATGATTTAGATAAAATTAGCCAAAATATCTTATGCAACCCATCTTGACGATTGCATAAGGTATTTTGGTTAATTTTACCTAAATCATTGCCAATAAAAATATTTTAATAATGCTTACTGACTTTCACTTAGAATTTGTTCTTATAATCTTTCACCACTTTATTTTATCTCATAACACAATTGTTATAGTTACTGCTGTCATTTCGTTCCTTTCAACATGTTTTGTTCACAGTAAAAATGCACATTATGTATAAATAGAAAATAATAATAATAGAAGACAAATATAGAGAAGATATAAATCAATAATAAGGTTACTTACTATTCTGTCAATAATGATACATCTCTATCAGTATTCTATTGACAAAACTTAAAGCCAAACAAATTTTATTGGACTATCTTACTACTACTACTAAGCAGTAATAATAGTAATATAGCCTGATATAATTTGGTAATCATTTATCTTTAATATACAATTATTAGATTTGGATGTTTATGTTTGTATTGACAAAAATATAGTATAAACTGCTAATGAGGATTAATATATATTATAAATAAAATTCTTTATATGATTGTTGGGAATTAAATTAATTAAATTCTTATATTCAATCAAGCCTGACTAGATTCTAGTGACTGTAATAGATTTTCTTTTGTCAGCAGCAAAACTGTGTCATTTTCTCCAAGTATTTCCCACATCATCTTACATCTTCATTAAGGTTAAAACCCAGTTCTCAAAATCTGGATTTAATCCAGTTTTGAATATTACTTTTGGAACCAGAAATTTATTGTTAAACCTGGTTCTACCAAAATAAAGTTATAAACAATTTTTGTTTTTCTTAGTTATTCCCTATAAGGAAAAGTAATAAAACAATATAAAGTAATTATCTACTTAACATTTTTTATTTTATTTCAAGAAAAATGAAACTAATAGTAAAATTGCTCAAAGCACTTTGCATTTTAAGTTGCTTTTATCAAAATAAAAAATTAATCTAATGCCATTTTCTTAAAAAGCCACTAATTTTGTTATCTGTATAAAATGCTTACTTTCAGATAGCAAACTTGTTTAAATATTTTTATGAAGGAACATTTTTGTTCTGTTTTAGGACAGCTTCGGCTTCTTAACATATACAAGTTACTGTTTCAACTAAATTTGAACATTTTTGATGTATTGAACAATATTTCAAAATGATACTTTTTCAAACTTCATATCGTTTTTAACAGATTAAATGATAATTCAAACTACAAACTTCAAACTGACAAAAATTAAAGCCAAACAAATTTTATTGGACTATCTTACTACTTATTTTATCTGACTATCTTAATTGTCTAGAACCACAACAACCCAAATAACTATGCTTACATTTTCGTTCTAATTTGTTAAAATCAAATCCTGCACATGTGCAGTATTATCATTGCTTCCCAGTTCAGCTAAAAGTGTTACTTTTCACACTTAAGAAGCTAAAGCTATTTTAAAACAGAACAAAAAAAATGTTCCTTCCTGAAAAATTTAAACAGTTAGCTATCTGAAAGTAAAATTTTATACAGATAATAATATGGAGTCAGAAACATGATGTAATATTCACTAATTTTATTTCAACTTATATAAAATTATTCTCCAAGTTCCTTTTTTGATAAATAATAAATTTTCCATTTATGAAAAGTTACATAATTTTTTGGTTTGAAATATCAATGAATTTTGAAAATGAATTTATTGTATTTCATCTGTTTTAAAGGTGATAATTTTTTTTGCACTTAGCTAATAATTATATTTTTAAATGGACATTTTTCTTGTTGATTCTAAAACAATTTGATGCAAAGATACTGATTAGAACTATAAGCAGAGTTATGAACACACTAAAAAACCAACAAAATCAAAAATCCTTTACTTAAATATTTTCATCCACATACCAAAGACTCAGGTTCAATTAAAAAAACATAGAATTAGAACACTAAGATGAAAGCTGGAACAGAACATTTTAAATTCCATTCTCTTGCTTCTTTCTTAATTTGTAAACTCAGTGATTTTGGTGTAGATATTTATTCTAAATTTCAATTGTCTAGAACCACAACAACCCAAGTAACTATGCTAGCATTTGAAACACATTTTATTCTCTCTCTCTAATATAAACACATTTCAAGTCACACTGTCTTAGTGATTCCTCTTCACTATTATATAATCATTCATGTAACAAATGGCATTTAAAGTAGTTTATGTCTATGCTGCATTGTCCTATTTGTTTAGTTAGCTGTCAAATTATAGACATTTGAGTGCTTTGGTTTCTAAAATATGCCAATTATAAATTAAAATCAATTATAACAACAGCAAATATTCATGTGTTTAGTGTTGACATTATCTAAATATATAAAATTACTTGTTCTGACTGACTGACTGAGTGATTGACTGATTGATTCATCATTGCCCAAAGCAAACTGCTGAACCTAGAGGTGAAATTTTGTATACAGTTAGGGTACGTCATGAAAACACACACTAAGAAGGGATTTTTGGAAATTATCCCCATGGGGGGAGAGGGAGAGAATTAAGGCTTAGCCTGAAGAACAGCTTCTACTGTACTATTTTAGATGCAATTTTTTGTTTTTAACTACGTTTTAGTAGGGTATGCCATGAGAATTCACACTAAGAAGGGATGTAATTTTTTGTTTTCATTGAGTACTTAGGTGTATTAAATTGATAACATTTCAGACATTGTTATAAATATTTTTATATATTTCGATTTTTTAACCAAATGTTTGAACTTTTTAAATTCAAATTTGTTATTACATATTGGTTTGATTATAGAATGATTGTAAACATTCCAGAAAATTGATCAAATTGAAAATAGTTCGTTTGATTCTCAGCAATGTGTGTTACATAACAATTACTGCAAATATTTAAAGCAAATATGATCATTTGTCAAATATACCATATGATTAAACCTTGACATATTCTATATACCTGGTTAAATCATCAATAAATATCACAACTAACAATTCATGATATTTACTTATATGATCAGATTTATAAAAATAATAATACTACTACAGTGATACCTTGGTTTTCACTGATAATCATCCGAAAACAATCGGCAAAATCCAAAACTGACGAAAACCGAGGCAATTATTTCCATATGAATCAATGTAAATTCAATTAATTCATTCTAGACACTCAAAAATCCATACCAAAAACACATTTTATAGAGAATTAATATAGCGTTAAATACTAAAAGCAATAAGAAATTAATATAAAAGACTAATTAGCAGTGTTGCCACAATGAAATTTCAAAATGTACTGAAGCTCCTTCAAAAATGTACTATTTTTCTTCAAAATGTACTATTTCTATGGTTGGTTACTTTTAAATATGCGTGGACAGATTCAAATTAAAAAAAGTTATTTCTTTTACGAAGATTACTAAAATTGAAGTTCATAATTAAGAATTAAATTATAGTGGTAGAAAATAATATAAAAGTATTTATATTATTTGTACTATATAATTTCAAAACTAATTTGTGTAATAATTTGACTCTGACTTAACGGCTTTGATATTACTGATGACAAAAGTTTAAAATCATTGATTTCCTTATCTGTCCAATATTTTTGTTTGACAGAGTTGAATTGTTTGGACCACGTGGCATGAAAAATTTTGTCAAGGTCCTCGTGAGAATGTGACACGTGTGAAAGACCGAGTCATAACATTTGCACGTGCAACTATCTGTATGTTGTTGATGTTGACTGACATACACCATGTGTATGTTGTGATTGGGTAAATCAAATTAGCAAGCAGTGTGACACTAGTGAGACTTTATTACACTAATTTTTTCGTTAAGGCATGAAATATTATTTTGTACCATAAACGGTACTGAAATATTATAATGTACTCAAAATGTGCTAAAAACCAAATGTACTTTCAATACACTCGAAAGGGCAAAATGTACCCAAAAAGTACAAATGTACTAGGAATGGCAACGCTGCTAATTAGCATAAAGATAAAAGATAAGATAACTAGCAATAAGATAAAATCAATGGAATTATTTGGCTAGACACGCGGGGTAATGTCTTGTCTTGTAGAAGCTAGTTGGACATGAGCTTCTAGCCGATATTGTCCTGTGATGCAATTGTCATGTAATAGTAGTTGTATGCATTTATGATGGTCGTATTGCAGAGAATAATGCCTTCTGGGAGATCCATTTAAGGGTAACTGGCCCCTATTCAGACATTACAGATGTGGAGAAAACCCAGAAAACTTCACATGGCCAGCCCATCCTGGCAAAGCGCGAATCCATGACCAAACTCCCAGTGTTCAGGGCATGGAACCGCTGGCCAATGGTGGGCTGTCGTGGGATAATGCTCACATAATGAGAAATAATGCCACACTGAACCAGAAAACGTGTGGGTTGCCCTTTAGTTTCGCAAAATTAGCAACGAGGTTACTTGAGTATGCCGACGAAATCTGAGACAAATTTTTCGCAAAAAAAATTGATAAAAACCAAAACCGACAATAACCAAAGTCAACGAAAACTGAGGTATTACTGTACTAAAACACAACTGTTGCTTTCATTGTAAAAATTACCAAGTGGTAAAAACCATTTATTAATAATAATATAAAACTTTCCTTTCAGAAATATAAAATGAGTAGCAACATTCTCTAAGAATAACAAAATTTTCTAACTAGTATNGGTCAATGGTTCCCTGTGCCCAATGTTATAATTAAAGGAAGTTTCACACTTTATCTGTGTTAAGTTGTTGTCGATTCTTATGAAATTTTCATTTTAATCAACAATAATTTATCTCAACAGAAAGAAAATTAAATACATAGTTTTTAAAATCACTGATATAGTTATAATATGGCCCTGGGTGGGTCGCCAGAATTGTTTAACTTGTAAAGGGGTCGCGTATTCGCAAGAAGGTTGAAAAACACTGCTCTACTGTATATACATTTTAATCACATCAATTATTTTAAATCTTAATATATATATTAAGATTTAAAATAATTGATGTGATTAAAATGTATATACAGTAGAGCAGTGTTTTTCAACCTTCTTGCGAATACGCGACCCCTTTACAAGTTAAACAATTCTGGCGACCCACCCAGGGCCATATTATAACTATATCAGTGATTTTAAAAACTATGTATTTAATTTTCTTTCTGTTGAGATAAATTATTGTTGATTAAAATGAAAATTTCATAAGAATCGACAACAACTTAACACAGATAAAGTGTGAAACTTCCTTTAATTATAACATTGGGCACAGGGAACCATTGACCTGATTTTTTTAGGATCAGAATTTTCAGCTTCTACTTTCTATTTCTTTTTGCAAATCAGCTGAACACTTTTTCGGCTATGAGTTTCTGGCCCACGCCCCTCCCTGCCTACTCCCATGGTTAAGACCTAAATATCGATAAAAAAACCAGTTGTACTGTAAAATAAACAGGTAAGCCTTCTCGCTGAAATTGTAGTTTTTTTAATGTAGTGTAGGACCTACAAACACTTATCTTTTTCTTTTACCTGCGACCCCCCGTGTAAGGCTTCGGGACACCCATGGGGGTCGCGACCCACAGGTTGAAAGACACTGCAGTAGAGCATCGATTATCTGACCCCCGATTAACTGTCACCTCAATTAACCGACCGCATTCTAGTTGGCAAATTCAAATGTCCGCTAGTGATGTGGCGCTACAATATTTGGCTATGTCTTGGCTACTTTAATATTATTTTTACGTGTTTTAGCTGGCAACACTGGCTCGACCATGAAAGGGAAGCAAGTATTTAAACGAGGCTTAATTTTGTAATTATGAGTAGTTGTTCATTTTGTGAGCAATAAAATAATTTAAAAATAATTTTTAACGATACAATACCGATGATTATTATTTTAAAAATTTTTTATTATGCTTAACATGGAGGAAAATTCAATGCAAAGTAGGTTAATAGCAATATACGAATATACTAATTACATGGGATATAATAATATACTACACTAATAATGAATTTTTTCATACTTTTCGGTTATCCGACCAACCCCAGTCACCAATTGAGTCAGATAATCGATGCTCTACTGTATATATATATATACAGGGTGAACCAAAATTAGGTGGACAGTAGGCAGAATAGGGTTTGTGTTAGGATTATATTATGATGATGGTGTTTATTTAACTTGGTTATGGTTATGGTTGAAAAATTATATCAAAAATGCATTTCAAGAAATTAATACACAAAGATACTTGTGCAAAAATGTTTGTTGAAGCGTGAAATGGTGAAATATAGACTTCAAAGCTGTGTAAATTGTGATGGACAGCAGTTTGAGCACCTGTGTTGATAAAATTGTATGTATTGTACTAGTAAATATAATTGTATATGTAATCTCAAAATTTCTATGTACATGTAATCTCAATAAATGTTATCATTTACTGTCCATCTATTTCTACTTTTGGTTCACCCTGTATATATATACAGTAGAGCGTCATTTATCCGAATCAATTGGGGACTGGGGTTGTTTGGAAAATCTATATTTCATATAACTGATTATGTACGAAAAAATATATTAACCTATCCCATGTTGAAATTTTTCTCCGTTGTGTGTCACTTCGTGTTGAATTTTCATCGATGTTAAGCCTAACGAAGATTATTGTATCGTTAAAAATTATTTTATTTTGTACAAACGAAATAAATATATTGAAAAATATAAAAACAATAAAAAATTATACTTCAGAAGTTAATTTAGTATCAAAAATGTAAAATATTTGAGTAGCCCAAGACATAACCAAAGATTGCAGCGCCACAGCACTGGCAAAAATTTAAATTTGCCGAATGGAATTCTTTCGGATAATCGACGTTTCAGATAATTGACTTTCGGATAAACGATTCTCTACTGTATTTATGTTAGTGACTAAAATGTAAACTTCCTGTTAATTACAAAAACATAATTACTTAGGACTAAAGAACAGGCTTATTATACTCCCAGCATATTTAATTAACCTTTCAAAAATGCATTTCAGCCTTACTGGTCCTTTTCAATTGGATAACATTTACTGTTAATGTTTATTTTTATTTATTTATTGCTTTTATTATTTGAAAAGCTAATTTGAAAATATCTTAATCTTAAGAGTAGCTATAGCAACTATTTCAAACTTTTCTTTAAACTTATTCCTTTTGAGTTTGAATCCTATAATTCATAAAGCACAATGGGTTTGAGAATATTTGTGAAGAATAAAAAAAAATTGATTTTCTTAAACTTTTTTGTTTTTATTATGTTATTTATATATATATAACTTTAAAAAGTGAAAAAATAATGCTCTGTTATATTTCACTTTATATATCATATAACCAAAAAAAATTCATTATCTTCTATGTAGCATAGGATGTGGTGTAGATATTATTTATTTATTTAATTGATATTTTCATTTCAAATACACTAAACAGTGAAGTGGTATCATAACTCTATATCATTCTATCAACCCAACATCAGACTAATAATAAGAAGCAAATTTATTCTATCAAAATGTTTTTGAGAAGTCCTTTACTCACATCATTCCATCACACAAAATATCTCTGAAATCAAATTTTCTTGAACAAAACCTTTAAAGACTAAACCATTTTACATCTTTAAACTTTTCATTCTATAAATGATTTTAAAAATTTCACATTCCATATTTATAAATATTCTACATCTCAAAACTCCGAGGCAATACTATACTGTTGGAAAATTATTCTTTGACGTATAGATATGTGTTGGAGGGGCTGGTATACTTGGATTCTTTTACCCCGTATTCAATTTCTGAGAACACTCCGCAATGATATACGATCAATTTAAATACTTCTATTCAAGACTTATGTTTTGTGGAGACTCAATTATTAAGTCCCTTGCCTGCTGCACATAATAATAATGAAAGTTTATACGATATTACGTCCAATCAAAAAGTCTCCTACTCTGTAATAATTAATTGAAACTCCCAGGGTCTTAAGTGATGTTAAACAGAATAAAATGGGCCATGACCTTTTAAAATTAACGACTCAAGCTCAACTATAAATTCTTAATAGTAGAATTGGAAAGGTCTATTCTTCTGCATTTACTTGTGAATTCACTTTGGGAAGTTCTACAACCGAACTGTTTATATGTTTAGAATTTTTAGTAGATTTACTCTCAGAAATTTATGAACTAAATTGTGACTTATTGGGCCATTTTCCTGCTAGTTTTTACTTTGGATTGAAAGATTTGGATCATATTAATTATATTATGCCGAAGTATCTGATAATTGAAAAGGTTAGATATTCCAATATCAACAGAAGAACTGGATTTATCAATTCGTAAATTAAAAACGTAAACAGCTCCTGGAATGGATATAATTACCACTAAATTTATTAAACTTCTTCTGCCAGCGGGTAGGCAAGTTCTACTTGATTTTTATAACCATTTTTATAAAACATTTATTATATTCTCACCGAATGTCCAAAGATTGAAGAAGCGCAATGTAAATTTAAATTAAAAGAGATTTTGATTTAATTTAAGAAGAAAATTTCAGAACCAATCTAGAAAAAATTTCATTATGTAAGATGTATAATATTCATAATTTTTTTGTTTCAATTTAATGAATCTGAAATATGATATGTAGATTGAATGATTAATATGTTATGTATAGTAAATTTTATGTAACAAGATATTTAAAAAAAGTTCCAATAAGTAATAATTATATTTTTGTAATTCTTTAAAGCTAACCCCCTGTAACAAGATTTTTCTTATTACAATAAAGTATTTGTAATAATAATAATATTCTACACCTCAACAAAATAAAAATTAACTCCTTGGTGTTGGATATCATTTCGCACTTTTTCTTTTTTTATGTTAAATCTTAAATTACTTCAAAAAATTACTTATACATATATCTACAATTAAGTTCATTAAATTCAAATATCAATAAATTTTAAATACCTTAAATACATTTTGAGAATTTAACAAATTAAAGTTGGACAAATTTTCTAATGAGAAATAATTTCTGAATATTAAATCTAAGTTCTAAACAAATGCAATGCCAGCAGGGTTTACAGCTAGCCTTAAAAAAATCTTCCAAAAAAAGCTCTAATAAAGAACAATTTCAATCATGATTAAAAATTAATATAATCAAGTCTAGCAGTTTTCAATTAACTGGTCCATCTTCACTGGTTACAAAGTTTTTCATACAAATATTCTTATTCTTAACACTTCAAATTCTCAAAAATTGAAAAATCTGTTTTCATCATAACAATTACTCATTCAATAAACATATCACTGCCATTAAATTTTTGTTATTATTTAATCATACATTTTAAAGTTTAAAAATAATTACTAATAAACTATTTAAATAAATAAAATTAATATAATCTTAACCAATCCAATTTATATTTTAAAAGTAAAAAGATAATAAGTATAAATCAGAGAAGTATAAAGTTGTAAAAAGATGACCAATTAATAAGGAACCAAGTTGTATAAAAGACTATTTACAGAAATTTCATTTTTAAATACAGACAGGAAAAAGACCAAGAATATCCTGAAGGATAGAGTAAAGAAAATAATGAACAAAAGCAAAATTTACCTTTTACATTTTAATTTATTATTATTTAATGACTGTAAAATGCAAATAAAATAAAATACAGGGACAACCTAAAATTACAAATATTTTTCATTCAAAGAAAAAGTTTTAAGATATGGATACCCCTGAAATTTTTTTTCTGGCTACATTACTGAATTATATTTTATAATGAAAAGACAAAAATTATTTCCATGTGATAAATTTATTAATCAAAAATCAAATCATAGTTTTTGTTCTGATTTTAGTTGCAAACAAAACAAAAAAAATGAATTCTCACAATAGCAATAAAAAGGTAATGTTGGCAACAATGTAACAATTTTATGTTTTTAACAGTGACAGCACTATGCCTCACTGTAAATATACTATACAGCAGTGGCGTGCCGTGACATTTGATGATAGGGAAGCTGTGTTTCTGTAAGAAGCTGGCATCTAGGGGCAATCAGTCAATTGTGCGTCAGTGATGTCTAGGGCCCATTCGTATCGTTTATTCGATAAGCCGGTAAAAATCGTAGACTTCTCTAAATGAATTTTTAATATCACAATTACATTCCAAATCACTAGCCACGATATAAGGCTACAATTAAAAATAAAATAATAAAAACTTACTTGGTGAAATAAAATGTGTGGTGGATTTACATACCTGTTACAAAATTCTGCAATTGTATGAATATACTTTTAAAGAAAATTATAATTAAATATAGCTTTGTAAAGAAACGTACATAAAAATAACATAAAATATTCTTTACTTTTTAAATCTTAAAACAATGCACTTAGTCAAATAGCTCCCTACGAGCAGCTAATCAAAGATGGTTGCAGAGCGTGCATACACATACGAACTGTCAAATCCCCAGGGTGCCGATACTGGTCAATGTTAAATACCTCTTTTGTCGCATTACTATTATATCTCAAAGGAGCAACAGGGCTGTTGTAGATTTTAAACATTTCTCATCATAGCTGTAAAAATCTAAATATGTTAAACTTAATAGTCATTTGTTTTCTAACTAATTCATTTTAGGATCAAGTGTCCTCAGAAATTTCCAAAATTTACAACTTTTCAGTCACTCTCATTGAACTGGAAAAATTTTCTGTCTTTATTACATTAATAATACAAAGAAATCAGTCTCCACTGTACTCGGCTAAAGATTGGTTCGGTTAAGCTTTTGTTTAAGTAAAATTTCAGCTCTTTTATCAGGATTTTGTTTATGTCCCCAATTCCCTAATCGCTTAATTATTTAACTACTTCTTAAGTAGAAATAAGTCAAAACCAGTTACTTCATACTCGAATATTTGTAGTCTTGGGAAAAAGTGGAAAGACAAATTTTTATGACAAATGGATATATAAATCGTAAATTTATATAAAGGAAAATAAATTCTAGAGCTTTTTCTGTACCTTATGCATCTCTCTCGTTCATTAAATTTAGTTGTAAATGATGCTGTTGAAGTAACAGTTAATTTTTTAACATTATACAAGATATTTACACGTTTTTTTCTACATCCCCTCAAAGATGGGATAAACGAAATCGTAATATCACTGGTTTAACATCGAAATTCGTGAGTAATATAAAATCGAAGAGCAGAATAAAAATATCAAATATTTTAATGGATTTTTTTAAACTCCTGTCAAAGATACAGAACTATCATAAAAACATACCAGTAAATTCTTATCGGTTGTGTTAAGCTACTCGTGATTCACGTAATCGGGTGAGGGCGGCCAAATATCTAGCAGGCAGGTGGCTAACAGCCCAGAACCGGTCTTGGATAGAATTGGAAGCGGTATACGTGTAGCATCCACCCAAAGTCCTAGGCTTCCACCGGCTAAACAAGGTGAGGTTGGTGCTCTGTACAGCCCATGCGTGAATCTGGCTTTTTGGATGCTGACAATACAGNTTTCTTTTCAATAAAATCAGTCACTTTCTCATAATACCTCAAGATTTCCTTTATCGAGTGAGACCCTTCCACGACGAAGCAAACACGTGGACTGAGACCAATGAACAGAAGTGAATAAAAAATGGCGCTGTGAACTAATGTAACGTCGTATGGTGAGTTTCTGTTCTTATTGTGGAGCAAAAATATGTTCAAATTTCACATCGTATCCTGAAAATTTCGTATGCTGGAGCCTTCGTATCCTGAGGTACTACTGTACATTAATTAAAGACAGTTTTTAGTTGTTTCTGTCTTTAAATATAGATATCCTTTGACTTTAAGAATGAACTTAGATATGTCAACTGTCATATTAGAGTGCAAAATGCCTTTATTTTAAAAACTACAGAATATACAGTAAATAAGGTAATCTAAATATATAAAATTATTTATCCTGACTGACTGAGTTACTGATTGATTCATCACCACCCAGAGCAAACCACTGAACCTAAAGAAGTGAAATTTGGTACACAGTTAGGGTATGCCATAAGAATGCAAAGTAAGAAGGGATTTTTTCAAAATTCCCCCATAGGAGGAGAGGTAGAGCATTAATTCAACTTTGTTTTAGTCGTCATATTGGATAACTCGACANCATAAACAGTATCGTAATTCGCCAAGTGCAAATCAGCAAATTCGTAAAATTTTTGTTTATTTTGAACAATCCGGATAATCGAAAATCCGGATAATGGAGGTCCGGATAATGGAGGTTCTACTGTACTTACAATAAAATCTCTAATTTTGAATTTTTCGTTCAGTTAAACTGGACTGTTGGTCTCAGCAAACACCCTACATTATATAAAGTATTTTCTACTGCTAAAATAAAACAAAATTTCACATATCTGAATACTGTCCTCAGTCAAACTAACTAAACTCAGAAAGTGCTAAGCTATTAAGTTCTGCAAAACACTGGTTAAGCAGCTTTAACACAGCTGTATAAGCAAGCCAATGATATGAAAGTTGCCAGTTTAGAGGAAAATCTGTTAAATTTAGCTTTCCTGTAGCACTGTCAACTGGCTTTAAAGTTATGTTTTCCACCTGGTGGAAATATTAGTGTTTTTTTTTATGTCACAGAGACATCATGATAGTTAAATTTTATTTAGTGTTTTGTTTTTTAACTTCATTGAAGAACATTGATTTTCTCATAATTCATATTTCTGTTCAGAGTAGCATTCTTCCATCTTGAATTTTGTCTTCAGTGCTTTATGAACTTGCAAAGTCTTTTACATAAAGGTATAAAGAACCATCCAAATCTTCTTGTGAATATTTTTATATAGAAAATTTATGTAATGTATTATGTAAAATTTGATTTTTGAATAACTTCAGTATAACAAAGAGGTGAAAGTTAAATAAATATAAATTTAGGTATAATTACTAGTATTCTCATATGTTGTTCTAATAATAATTCAAATAAATATCATTGACTTAAACACATCACAGAATTACATCCTTTTATCTACTCCTTTGTACTTTGCATCTGAATAAAAAATTTTCCATTTTTCATATATTTCCACATGTAGAAACTCTCCATAACTCAAACTGGCCATCTTTTGGTTTGTTCAAATTAGAGATTTAGAGGTTTACTGTATATCTTTAAAAGGTCCATCAACTTCATTAAATACATTTAAATTGCACACACACACAACTGAAAAGTCTCAAGGAGTCAGAAAATGTTTAATATATTAGCACTTTCAGGATTGATTCAGCACATTTTCAGATTACACAAAGGTAGGCTGAGCATAATTTTTTAATATCAGAATGGGATGGAGAATTGAAACTGATAAATACAGATAGTCTCTTCAAAACATATAGATGAACATTATTAAGAATTTATTAGTATACGAGCAGATAAGCAAAGGCAGGCAAAAAGTAACGATAGCGAAAATTAATATTATTAGATTATAACTGATCTTATCCATTTTCACCAAATGCAAGAATTAGGTTTTCCCTCTTCTGATACTGATTAGAGAATTTTTAGATGAGTCTAAAAATATGTTCAATTTCCTGAAAAAACACAAAAAAACTACATCTAAAATAGTATAGTAGAAGTCAAGATTTTCAGGGTAATCCTTAACCTCTCCCCCTCCCCCAAGGAGGGAAATTTCAAAAAATCCCTTCTTACGATATACATGTGTACCAAATTTCAACTTTCAACTCCTAAGCATTTGGAGTCTGTGCTTATCNGTGTAGTATAGAAATTTGTAATAAGATACATAATGTGGTTATAATAAAATATTGTGCGATTATTTTCATATAATTAAAATTAATATGTATTTAGTTTTTAGAAAATACAAGGGAAGCGGCGCATCCACCGCTTGCAATGACGGCACGCCACTACTATACAGATTGAGTGTCGAAAGTTAGCTGAAATGGTTAAGTGTCAGCATATCTTTTTGCTTATCTATGATCAAAGTGATGTGTGAAACTCTGGACATTTTTCATGGGCAGTCTGTCTTTGATATGTTGGGCTCCATCCTTTACTATCATCTGGCTACCCTTATTGTAGGCCAGGTGAACCCATGAGAGATGGAGAAAAGTCTCTCTTAGTAACCGAAGAGGATGGTGGAAAGAATAAAAAAATAACATAAAAATTGCCATCGACGATCATACCCAGGAATCTGATTGTTACAACATACAGAAGTGTAATAACATTCAGCTGTTTTGTTTTACACCATATGCTAGTAAGTCATTACACATTACATGAAATGTCTAGTTTCATTAGACAGATGCTGAAATATACACCAGTTTCAACATCTATAGGAATCAGGTTAGCATTTCAAAAAGTGACCAGAAAAACTAGACAGATTTTGAAACAAATATCTATAATGAGATGTGCTAGTGCTTCAAGAAATAGCTAAGCACTTCATGAGCGCAAATTTCAGCATGTGGCTATTGTTAGAGTGGAAAATTTATTTTACGAAATCCCAGAATATACAGCAAACAAGGAAATAATACAATAAAACAATAAGATTGGCTGGTTTCAAGCAACTAGATCAGCATCAATTAACAGTTAAAGAAATGCTATCTAACAACTGCCCCAACTGTCATTTAAAAGTCATGTAATTAATTGGTCAGCATTTCTTGACATTTCTTAACATGTTAAGTTATTCATTTGTACTCTCGGATATGAATAGGGTGTTGTTTACATTGTTCACTACTTCCCAAGGTATTGGTTTAGCATCTGTTGTCTTCAGATTTGTTAGTTTACATTCTGTCTTGTTTCTTTCATTTTTCAAATTTACAACACTGCTGTCTGTTTCTTCATTTCCAATATTTCATACTCATAGTTGTTATTTCTTTGTTGATAATAAATTTGATAATTTATAATGAACCAATTTTGCATTAATCTTTCTGGTCTTTCATATTTTTGATCAGATATAAGACAGCCTCAAGACATAATAAGGCAGAAAGAATGATCCTTTATATCTTGTCATGAGTTATCTGAGTTATTTGGTAAGTCACAAAACACAAGGTCTCCCAAGTTGAATTTTGTGTCTAAATGATTTGCATCAAAATGTTGCTTGCTTTGCTGATGTCTTCTTTTTTTTTTTCTTTTTTTATGTTAATGATGGAAACATCTCATGCTTGTAGAAGTAAATGCAACTGATTGAATCTATCAATATTTTCATTATTGTGCCTAGGTATAATTGTTTTGGTAGATGCAGGATATAGTCATACAAGATAATGGAGGATATTGTGTTGTTCTCTATTGTAAAGTATTAAGTGAAAGTAAAATATCCAAAAATAATTTGTCCAATATTTGTGGGCATTCTAATGGGGTACACTCCATTAAATTAATATTCAAAAATAATTTGTCCAATTTAATTTATATTCAGAAATAATTTGTCCAATATGCCCATAATGAAAATAATGATAGACTCAATCAGTTGCATTTACTTCTACAAGCATGAGATGTTGCCATCATTAACATAAAAGAAAAAAAAAAAAAGAAATCAGCAAAGCAAGCAACATTTTGATGCAAATCATTTAGACAAAATTCAACTTGGGAGGAACAGCTGGGCAATTGTCATTTGGCTGAGAGAAACTTAAAAATTTTTGCACATTTAGCAAGAGCACTTGGAACAACATACTATAGCATATCAAAGAAAAGCAGTTCTTACAAAACAAATTGTTTCAAAGAGCTTTTATACTTTTTCACTTTACTATATTTAATTTTATGTAATTGTTGTCTTTGTTTTTACATATATTTGTTAATTTGGGGGATAAATATCAATTGTCCTTTGGAACATTTCTATTTATTTGTAAAAATAAATAAATAAATAATGTATGTTACATGCATAAATATTTATTAATTACAAAATTGTTCTTTTAATTTATTTAACTCATTTCTTAAAAATTATTAATTAAATTTACAGTGTATTAGATCAATAGAAAAAAATAGTAATTTTAATAAAGAAAACAATAAAACAAAATTTATATTTTGTCTATTATTGATCTCTTATTTTGTTGCTCAGTTGACCATCGCCCAGTCATCCATCACACAAATGACCATCACGCACTCACTGTTGTCCAGTTGACAATGACCCTTTTAATGTGACTTTCTTTAGTGAAGTTATAACTGTTCCATTTGTATGTTCAACAAGTCATTTCACCAAGGAATATATAGTAGCATAAATAAATGTTTTATTCTGTATTTACAAAATATTTGAGCAGTTAAACATTATCAGATCATATATTGAATTATATCTTCCTCAATAGAGTCAACCACTGTTGTAGCACTAATGATAAGTGTTGATCTAGATATACATATAATGTATCAAGTGATCAAAGAGAACAATTATGTGATTGTTACTCATTTCAATCAAAGGTAGTAAGACAACACAATCAGCTGGTACAACTTGCCAAAATGTGTGGAGGATAGACCAGTGTCCCAGGAGTCCATTTGTGAGGTCTACAATGATTTTCAAGTTTACATTTGTGGCAGGTGCACACATAATTTTAACATCTTTTGTCATAGATGTCTACTAATAAGTAAAGTTTTATTTAGTTTATATGCTGCTTCATCATGACATACATGAAGTAGAGATCTTAAAAGATTATGCAATATCACAATTACTTTATTCCTATTGTGAATTTTGAAGCAAAATATATGAGAAAATCATTTTGAAGAGAATATGAACAATGAATATGGTATAGATGATTTGTATTTGGTTTCATTTTTAATTTATTAATGATTAGAGTACAAAAGTCATTCTTGTCTCTGGGATTTTACTAATTGATTTGTTGATAAAAGATAAAAAATTCTATAGTTCATGAATGGTCTGAGGTGGTTTATAGTTGTGTACAATCAGGATCAGGGACTATTCCTTTGGGAATAAGATAAGATAACTAAAAAGGGAGATAGAAGAGACAAATAAATGTTTTGGTTGATTTAGTTTAAAATTTGCAGCTTTTGTAGCTTCAAATACATGACACAGTTTTGTCTAAATATTCTTGGAATGTATTAGAGCCTAATGTCATATCAACAATGTAAGTGGCTATGCCTATCTCAAATATAAGTTCATAACCTAGCTTGATTGCTCTAGTTATAATTGCTGATCCATTTGTAATTCCAAAGAACATGAATTTCTCTCCTATTCAACTCAGATTCTTTAACATTATAAAGTCAACACACCTTACTACTGAGAAAGCACATTTATTAAGCTAAACAAATGTTATTAAGCTAAATAAACGTTCTCTGATTACCATTTGAAATCACAAATGATCATTTTGTGACAAATTTAGTTTTATGAATATCATCTAGGTGAATTGAGATAGTATTGAATGCTTTAGATATATCAGCTTTAAATTTATACAGTCGAATCTGCACAAGTAGTCAGTTTTCTGTGGTCCCGGCCAACTTGCATAGTCATTAATGTTAAAAAACTCTGGTTTACTCTACACCATTTAACTTGTCACCACTGATAAATCGACATACTTTTTCTGTCTCAAACTCATTTAGATGTCTGATAAGTTGACTCCCCCTCTGAAAAAATTAATTCACACCACACAGCTTAACTTCACAGCAGAATCCTATTTTGCATTTTCTTACCTTTCATTCATGTGTTATTTGCAGCAAGTGTTTCACATTTATGTTAGAAATGAGTATCCGAAACCTAACAATGCTTATGCTGAAAAAAAAATATGAACTTGTATCTAAATTTGAACATAATAAAACTTTGCACGCCTCATTTGCAAAACAAGAAAACCATCCAATAACAACATTGGTGGGAATTTTGAATAAAAAAGAGGAAATTTAAAAAATTTCTTGGGTCTTCGTCGCAGCTGTCTCAAAAATGTCAGAGAAAGTTGCCATACAAGGATGTCGAAGATGTTCTGGTATGTTGGCTAAAGCAAATTTGTTCGTCGAATCTTCCCATTTCAGGGCCAATACTGAAACAAAAAGCGATGGAAATTGCTGAGGTAATTGGAGTAGAAACTAACTTTAGTATCAGTGATGGATGGTCAGAGAGATACATTGCCTGTACTGTATAAAGCACTACTGTATTTATCTAATTGTAGTTTTTTCAACTTTGTTTTAGTCGTCATATTGGATAACTCAACACATTTCCACTTCCCTTTGGAGTGTCGACTTATGCGGACTCGACTGTATTTTTTATTGGCAATATAACAAACATCATCTTCCATATTATCCAAAGTTTATATATTGGAAATCAATAAGGGACCAATAGTTTTTGAATAATCAATGATAAGTCAATGAGAAGTAATCCTGAGAAATGATTGATCAACTATAAAACAAGAAGTGACATAAGCTGATCATGAGGGTTAACAAATATAGTAAAACCTCATTATTTTGAAATTAAAGGAGAAAAAAAAAAAAGACAACTTTAAATTAAATTATCCATGTTCAAATTATCTGAACTTTTTTCAAATCAAATTTGTTTTGTAATTCTCAAATAAAATTATGACATTATCTTATATAATTTCACCCATTCAGTTACAAACACATTAATATTATGAGTTATTAATATACTTAGTAATTTAATCTATTTCAGAAAAACTGTCAGTCTGCATGTAATTAAGGGAAACAACAAAATCACAACCAAACTATATTCAAAGCAAGACCTGACAATAATGCATGAAAAAGTCACCTACACACTAATGCTTGAAACTGATAGGAATGTCAGGTTACATAATGAGTATTAGTTCCTTGGCACTGATGGAAGGATGATTGAAAATAAAATGTGAAAATATCAAACAAATCATTTTTTTATTTTTGTTTTCTTTACACCAGCAATTAGTTCTGTGTTTGTTATTACATACTATTTTCCATGGTTTCATAATATTTACATAATTTCAGTGAAAAGTTAGAGAATTGCAGTTTTTGGTGGTAAATGCTAAAATAAACGCTATAAAAAATTTAACAGTAAACTTTATTACAGAAAAAGGATAACAATTGAGATGACATTTTACAGATTTATTTTTTTATTCATTAAAAAAAATTACTGGGTAGCAGACTAGACATATGATTAAAATACAGTCTCTTTGTACTCTATAGTGCCATTTAGTAGAGCAAAGGCAATTTACTTAGAGTTGTTAATGTGCACTAAATATGAGTATGGCTTTAGCTGTATGGACTTAAAAAGATAGATGAAAAGATGATTTTTGCACATTGTTGTTTAAAGTTTGTAATAAATGAGTAAACAATGATTGTAAATCTGAAGTTTTGATTAATGTTGAAGGCTAGATAGACTGTATTGGTTTTGTGTAATTTGGAACTCTGCATCTTTTGTTCTTCCTTTATCTTGATGTTTATAAGTTACGGTTAGTAGATGAAATGCGTTTTTTTTTTTTTTAGTTTTATCATCGTCTTCAATTAGTATTTGAACTGTTTTGGCTTTATTTGTAGGCACTGGAAAATTTTGGAGTTCATCCAGGAGTGCCAGAAACAAATGTTTTTAGATGTTTGTCCAAAGTGCTCTTAATGTTGAAATTATCCGTCATTATAGTGTTTAAAATTTATAAGTCAAAAAGTATTTTTGATGATTGAGATTTCATTTTGTGTTTGTACAGTTCACAAGCAAAAATTAACTGTACAGTACTTAGTCTTGTTCATCGTACTGTGGAGAAATTGAATACAGTAGTACCTTAGTACCTCAGGATATGAAATTAATCTGTTCTGAAACTGAAATCGTATCATGAAAATGTCATAAAGTAAATCATTTTTCCCTATATGATTACATGTAAAACCAAATAATCTGTTCCAACACGAAAAACACACTCAAATTAAAGCTAAGTAGTGCATTGAAAAAAATAACTTTAGTAAGGAAAACACTGAAAAATGCATTTTGTAGTTGTAAATGTATAAATAACTATAATAAAATAATAATTGATTTTAAAAAAATGTAGTTTTATTTGTACTTTACCTTTGAGGATAGACGATGGTGGAAGTGTTAACTTTTCTGTTTTATATATATATATATATATAAAACAGAAAAGTTAAAAAAATTAGTGTTAAGTTATTTTTAAGT
>NW_019386348.1:37304-56029 GCF_000671375.1 Centruroides sculpturatus | reverse complement strand
CACCAAACACAATATTTGCGCTTGATGGAAGCGATTTTTATACATAAAGCAACTCAGGGTAACAATTGTATAAACAGCAAAGATGAAATATCATTATCAGTAGCGTGGCAAACCCTGATATATGACACATAACGGGAGGAAACGTAGGCTCACAACAGCGCATGCGCAAAGGATGATGACGATTGCACGAGTTTCGGAGAAGTTCCATGTTCGGAATTCTTTTAAAAAAAAGATCGTTTCAATCGAATCTTAACAGATTTGCCCATTTTTCACCTGAAGAAGAACCAAAAGGTTCGAAAACGTTAGTGAAACAAATTAAAGCGATTTAAGCACCGTTTTGGTTATTCTAGAAGTAAGTCTGTTGAAGTTACGGTGTGTGTTGGAAGTAGTATTGTTTATTTTTAACCAAATGTTCGAACTGTTTTAAATTCGAATTTGTTATTGCATATTGGTACAATTATAGAATAATTGTAAACATTCAAGAAAATTGATCAAATTGAAAACAGCTCATTTGATTCTCAGCAATTCTCATCATTCTCAGTGATAGGTGTTATATAACAATTATTATGGTTGTTGAATTACTGAATATAAATGGGGTTTGCTTGCAAAACCCCTGCCGGCAAAGTTGCAGATAACAGCTAGTAATACAATAAAACAATAAGATTAGCCAGTTTCAAGCTACTAGGTCTACATGAATTTAGCAGTCAAGAAATGCTACTTAACATTACAACAAAAATACAGTAGAACCTCGATTATCCGGACTAATTGGGGATGGAGGTAGTCCGGATACGGAAAAATCCGGATAATCGAAATAATTTGTTTAATTTGTCTTTTAATTTTGTTAATTTGTCTTTTTTAATTTGTTTAATTTGTCTTTTAATGATAATACAACACGTTTTCTTTTTGAAGACATGTCAGTAATATGAAAAGTGAATACTGTATTTAAATCGTAATCAAATTTTCAAGAAACAAACGTTCGTATTGAATTTGGACTACTACTGACCAACGCTAACAAACTACCTATTGTTTAAAAGGCCCTCTGGTGGCGCAAGAAGACGGATTTTATAAAATAAAAAGCAGTTGAAACTGCATTTTTATGAATAAAAATTTGACAAACTATTTATCGTTTTATGACGAGTAAAATTTTTTCGTCGCGTTCGCGGCTTTTAAGTAATGCATAAACCTTCGAGGCGCGAGGCCCTTCGGACCGCGAGGCATAGGCGGTGGCCCACGTCGTCCATGCCTTACGCCGCCCTTGGTCATAGAAATGATGTAATTTGAATATAAATTATTTATAAATACGTATGTCAAGTTATATTTTTATTACTACGTAAAATATATTTAAGAGTTTACGACCACTGTGCTGGGTGAGACGTTGTTGAAACAAAAAAAGTTATGCATTCCATCACGTACATAAACAGTATCGTAATTCGCCAAGTGCAAATCAGCAAATTCGTAAAATTTTTGTTTATTTTGAACAATCCGGATAATCGAAAATCCGGATAATGGAGGTCCGGATAATGGAGGTTCTACTGTACTTACAATAAAATCTCTAATTTTGAATTTTTCGTTCAGTTAAACTGGACTGTTGGTCTCAGCAAACACCCTACATTATATAAAGTATTTTCTACTGCTAAAATAAAACAAAATTTCACATATCTGAATACTGTCCTCAGTCAAACTAACTAAACTCAGAAAGTGCTAAGCTATTAAGTTCTGCAAAACACTGGTTAAGCAGCTTTAACACAGCTGTATAAGCAAGCCAATGATATGAAAGTTGCCAGTTTAGAGGAAAATCTGTTAAATTTAGCTTTCCTGTAGCACTGTCAACTGGCTTTAAAGTTATGTTTTCCACCTGGTGGAAATATTAGTGTTTTTTTTTATGTCACAGAGACATCATGATAGTTAAATTTTATTTAGTGTTTTGTTTTTTAACTTCATTGAAGAACATTGATTTTCTCATAATTCATATTTCTGTTCAGAGTAGCATTCTTCCATCTTGAATTTTGTCTTCAGTGCTTTATGAACTTGCAAAGTCTTTTACATAAAGGTATAAAGAACCATCCAAATCTTCTTGTGAATATTTTTATATAGAAAATTTATGTAATGTATTATGTAAAATTTGATTTTTGAATAACTTCAGTATAACAAAGAGGTGAAAGTTAAATAAATATAAATTTAGGTATAATTACTAGTATTCTCATATGTTGTTCTAATAATAATTCAAATAAATATCATTGACTTAAACACATCACAGAATTACATCCTTTTATCTACTCCTTTGTACTTTGCATCTGAATAAAAAATTTTCCATTTTTCATATATTTCCACATGTAGAAACTCTCCATAACTCAAACTGGCCATCTTTTGGTTTGTTCAAATTAGAGATTTAGAGGTTTACTGTATATCTTTAAAAGGTCCATCAACTTCATTAAATACATTTAAATTGCACACACACACAACTGAAAAGTCTCAAGGAGTCAGAAAATGTTTAATATATTAGCACTTTCAGGATTGATTCAGCACATTTTCAGATTACACAACGGTAGGCTGACCATAATTTTTTAATATCAGAATGGGATGGAGAATTGAAACTGATAAATACAGATAGTCTCTTCAAAAAATATAGATGAACATTATTAAGAATTTATTAGTATACGAGCAGATAAGCAAAGGCAGGCAAAAAGTAACGATAGCGAAAATTAATATTATTAGATTATAACTGATCTTATCCATTTTCACCAAATGCAAGAATTAGGTTTTCCCTCTTCTGATACTGATTAGAGAATTTTTAGATGAGTCTAAAAATATGTTCAATTTCCTGAAAAAACACAAAAAAACTACATCTAAAATAGTATAGTAGAAGTCAAGATTTTCAGGGTAATCCTTAACCTCTCCCCCTCCCCCAAGGAGGGAAATTTCAAAAAATCCCTTCTTACGATATACATGTGTACCAAATTTCAACTTTCAACTCCTAAGCATTTGGAGTCTGTGCTTATTATCATCAATATCAACCCATCTCATTTATATTATAAGATTATTAGTAGGGTATCCAGATGTCCCTGATTTCTGGGAACTGTTTGCCTGTTTTTAATATTTCATTGTAGAATCATAGAATCAATCTTTAAAATGAACAATTTTATTAACATGTTAATATAAAATCAATTTATAGATCAATAAATTAATTAATTAAAAAAAATAACTGAAGTTCAATCAGTTTTATATTTCATTTTTATTGATTCTGAAATTTGTCCCTGGTTGGATTGTAAATGATAAAGTCTGCCTATTAGTAGCGATATTAATTTGGTGCATAAAATTATATAGATTTCTTTAAAAGATGTTATTTTCAATAATGTAATAATAATAAAAAATGTTATTTTTTTTATTACAATTTGATATCAAATTTAAAAGTTAGGTGGATATAGAAGGGTTCCTAGGATCAAACTAAGCACATTATTCAGATAATCTTATTTTATTTAATGAGTTTTGGTCAATTTTACCATAAACTTATTGCATTGTAAGTCATAATTTTGCTTTATAATCAGTAGTGATTTCATGATTTCAATATTTAATCTTGATTTCTCTTTTGACCACAAGAAATTCATGAGTGAAAATATTCTTTCTACAGAAGTTGTAGTTTCTGGAAAACAAAGGACTAAATTTTTCAAATTATTAATATCTTTGAAGATTCTTTTTCATGAATTTCATTAAATATTTTGACCTATCTGTTAACTGCACTAATCTTTTCTTCATTTAACTTTTCCAAGTGTTTGATCAAAGATTTTATTCTGGAAATGTTTTTTTTTTATTTAAATCAGTTCAAAATAAAAATAAATGTATGGAACATTACAAATATTTCTACTACTGTAAGAAAAGCTGTGACAGAACAAAGAGAAATAGTAAATGCATTTTCATACTTGATATAAATGAATTAGCAAAGAACAGCAATAATCTTATGAACTTCTATACATTTGTAAAACTTCATACCATAATATTGTACAAAACAGAAATATAGTAAGACCAGAAGTAGACGAGCAAAAATGACATAAATGCAGATATGAACAGAAAATGTAAAACACTTTCTGAAATTTCTACTGAAACCAAAAAGAAATCAAACAAATTGAGTTTCTATATTTTTAAACACTGAAAAAATTTCTGATATTATCTAGCAACAAATGAAGTGTTTTATGATGATGTCACTGTCACCACAACTTATTGGTATTTCCATAAATACCACAGCTATTAATATAAAAACATAAATTACAAAAAACTGAAAGATTTACTGAATATGTTTGACAATATTTATTTACATGATAAAAAAAATGTAATACATATAGTTGGATCTTCACATTTGTGGTATCAGTATTTATCACATTAAATATTTCACTGCTATCCACTGTATTTAATCTGAATGATGGTGGAACATGCATCTTCAAATTTGCAATGACTGTCATCTGAATAGAAAGCTTGATGACTTTTGTGTATTGTGTGGATCTAGTGAATATCACATGCATTCCTTGTTCTCGTATGGATAATAAAATTTTGATAAAGCATTTTCAGAAACATGGATTTAAAATATTACTGATTATCATAAAGTACAATTAAAATCACTTAAGCAAATTTAAATATTCTTCTGTTAATTTAAATTATTGCATATATGTTTAGGTATATGTAAAATCATCTTTAATTATTTGATTGAGAGTTCAAATCCATTTGGAATTATTTGTAGAAGTTTAAATTTTAATCCCTATGAATATGAAGTTTTGACTATATAAAAACAGTTTGTCTAAATACAATATGTAGATGGCAATATAATTTCATGCATATATTTTCTTGGCTGAAATGTAAATAAAGACAACACTAAAAGCATATTATTTTTCCATAAGACATTTATACAATGTAAATTTGTCCAAATGCTGCAATTACTCTTCAAACTTCTATATCAGATAAACAATTGCTATAATAAATTTAAGTAACTTGTTCTTAATATTTACATTCTTTTAAAATATTATAATTAGCTTTACATGACAAAATCTGCAATAACATTTTTTCCAAAATATCTTATAAGATTCTACTTCATATAAACTAATGGTAATCTAATAAAGATTTCAAAATATTTAGAGAGTTTGGTTTCCTAAAGTAATAAACATACTGCAATGTTTTCTTGACTCTAATGCACACCTATTTTTGGACTTTTCTGGTCTTAAAAATTGGGGTGAACATTAGAATCTGGTACAGTGTCAACTTAATATAGCCTTGTTTATTCATTTACTCTTCACTCTGTTTGGCAATTCATGTGCATAATGCCATCGATAAAGACATATTACATCTTTTCCACAACTTTGGTTTTGGTTTAGAAATAGTTTGATGATCTTTTGAACTATAGCAAGCTGAATGGACAATATCCAGCAAATGAATCTCCTTTATGGCTGCATTTAAGCATAGTTATCTACTAAGCTGAAGAACATTTATACAGATATTTCTATGTGATACTACATATCTGGGAAATTTATACTGGCATACTGACATGAAATCTCATTGTTAAAATGTAAATTATACAGTAATTTTGACTGTGATTTTATTTGTACTAGTCTGCTGATCCTCTAATTTGGAGTTCATTTGTAAATACATCATTCAAAAATGTGGTTATCATGAAGCAGTTAACATGAAAATAAAATGCTTTACAAAAATGCATTTATTATTGCTTAAATGCTAATATCATTTAAGCATACTCTGTACTTGTTGAAACTTTGTATCTGTTCTCCCCTTTGCTGTACACATTCACTCGCATGCGCAAACTTGTCATGTTTGTTTTTATACTGTTTACTGAACATATTTTGTCTTGTCACTGTATTTTATTTGTTCAACAATTCTGATGCAGATGCTCAATGATCCAACACTTCCCTTCAATCTTTCCCTATTTTCTTTCTCTCCCTACTTACTATCACTTCCTCTTCTAATTTCAATTTCAACACTTCTAATTTCTGAGAGGTAAAGTCTGTGCATATACAGACAACCTCTCTACTCTTTTAATGTAATGTAATGTAATGTAATGCTTAAATGCATTAACTTTTTGAGGCTGCATTTTCTATGTAAGGAGCCCATTACATTTGCATTCATTTTTTTGAGATTAACATCTCAAAAATTGGGTGCGAATTAGATTTGACGATGCATTAGAATCAAGAAAACACAGTATTTATTACTACTTATGAATTTTGTTAAATTTCAACTTTTAAATTTAGTTATTAAAAAATACTTCATAAGCATAAATCAATGCATATGCATAAATCTCATTAGTATCAAAAATGAGATTTTTCAATTAAAAAACTTTAAAAATTTTGAATATTTTTCAAAATTCTTATATTTTAAAACCAAAACAACAAAATTAATGCTTCATATATTTCCAAAAAAATTAGAATAAAGTTTTTTATTTTAAAGCTAAAATGCCTTTGTATTCAATACATATGTAATAAGATGATAACTTAATAAATAATTTTTTTCATGACTAAAGGTTAACTAGTCAAATAATATTAAATAGAGTATGTCATTGCTCAAAATGTCATCTTCTAGAGAGAAACAGAATGATTTAAGTGTCTGCAAAATTATGTAGTATAAAAATATGTTTTGTAATATAATCTACAAACTAAATTATAAATAAAAGTAAATATATAATTACTATTACTCAGTTAATGTGATCAAATCATTACATTAAATTAATTCTTTGATTCATATCACATATTTCATTACTGCTATATGAATTTATATATATTATATATTTCTTCTTCTAAAACAGATTGTTGTTGTTCAAAATATTTTTTTTTGTTTAAGCAATAAATATTTTTACATATAATTCACTGTTAATTTTTTAACTAAAATTATAAATGATTACAGACACTGAATTTCTTACTTACAAATTTAATCTTGTGTCTAATGCAATTTTTTTTTTTTGAAATGTTTATTGAATCAAATGATTACTTTTGATGCAATAAACATTTAATATTTCATATTAAAAAACTATTAATCACTTCACAAATTAAAAAACTCAAAATTAATGCTTTATTAAAGAAGGAACTGAAGATCTTTGAGAATTAAAAGTATTCAAAAAAAAGAAAATGAACAGAATATTCAAATCTAAAATTTTAACATAACTTAAACGGACATCACTGACCAAAAGCTACTCTGTTCTATTTTCATACATTTTCAGATTTTAACATTATACTGTTCCATTTTCCTATCTCTATCTTCACCCATGTTCATTTTGACTTATGTGTACTACTGATGGTGTATAGCAATAATAATTTATTATATGCTTATTCTTTTAAACTTTTAAATTTCTCAAAACTTACAGAAGTGGAGATAGAATAAAATGGTTCTCAACCAGCAATGTACAAAATATCTTTCATACTCTTCAGGTGCTCTTATGCTTTGAAATAATTTTCTTTTAATTGTAAAATTACATAACACTATCAAAATCTATGAATAAAGTATTGTCAATCTGATAAATTTGAAAAAAATTACAAATATTAAATATGTCAATTTTGTTCAACTACTACTTATTCAGTGTTAGAATCTGGTACAGTGTCAACTTAATATAGCCTTGTTTATTCATTTACTCTTCACTCTGCATGGCAATTCATGTGCATAATGCCATCGATAAAGACATATTACATCTTTTCCACAACTTTGGTTTTGGTTTAGAAATAGTTTGATGATCTTTTGAACTATAGCAAGCTGAATGGACAATATCCAGCAAATGAATCTCCTTTATGGCTGCATTTAAGCATAGTTATCTACTAAGCTGAAGAACATTTATACAGATATTTCTATGTGATACTACATATCTGGGAAATTTATACTGGCATACTGACATGAAATCTCATTGTTAAAATGTAAATTATACAGTAATTTTGACTGTGATTTTATTTGTACTAGTCTGCTGATCCTCTAATTTGGAGTTCATTTGTAAATACATCATTCAAAAATGTGGTTATCATGAAGCAGTTAACATGAAAATAAAATGCTTTACAAAAATGCATTTATTATTGCTTAAATGCTAATATCATTTAAGCATACTCTGTACTTGTTGAAACTTTGTATCTGTTCTCCCCTTTGCTGTACACATTCACTCGCATGCGCAAACTTGTCATGTTTGTTTTTATACTGTTTACTGAACATATTTTGTCTTGTCACTGTATTTTATTTGTTCAACAATTCTGATGCAGATGCTCAATGATCCAACACTTCCCTTCAATCTTTCCCTATTTTCTTTCTCTCCCTACTTACTATCACTTCCTCTTCTAATTTCAATTTCAACACTTCTAATTTCTGAGAGGTAAAGTCTGTGCATATACAGACAACCTCTCTACTCTTTTAATGTAATGTAATGTAATGTAATGCTTAAATGCATTAACTTTTTGAGGCTGCATTTTCTATGTAAGGAGCCCATTACATTTGCATTCATTTTTTTGAGATTAACATCTCAAAAATTGGGTGTGAATTAGATTTGACGATGCATTAGAATCAAGAAAACACAGTATTTATTACTACTTATGAATTTTGTTAAATTTCAACTTTTAAATTTAGTTATTAAAAAATACTTCATAAGCATAAATCAATGCATACGCATAAATCTCATTAGTATCAAAAATGAGATTTTTCAATTAAAAAACTTTAAAAATTTTGAATATTTTTCAAAATTCTTATATTTTAAAACCAAAACAACAAAATTAATGCTTCATATATTTCCAAAAAAATTAGAATAAAGTTTTTTATTTTAAAGCTAAAATGCCTTTGTATTCAATACATATGTAATAAGATGATAACTTAATAAATAATTTTTTTCATGACTAAAGGTTAACTAGTCAAATAATATTAAATAGAGTATGTCATTGCTCAAAATGTCATCTTCTAGAGAGAAACAGAATGATTTAAGTGTCTGCAAAATTATGTAGTATAAAAATATGTTTTGTAATATAATCTACAAACTAAATTATAAATAAAAGTAAATATATAATTACTATTACTCAGTTAATGTGATCAAATCATTACATTAAATTAATTCTTTGATTCATATCACATATTTCATTACTGCTATATGAATTTATATATATTATATATTTCTTCTTCTAAAACAGATTGTTGTTGTTCAAAATATTTTTTTTTGTTTAAGCAATAAATATTTTTACATATAATTCACTGTTAATTTTTTAACTAAAATTATAAATGATTACAGATACTGAATTTCTTACTTNATACACAAATATATATATATATATATATTTGTAAAAAACTTATTTATAAAAATTTTTGGAATTCACATCAGAAAATTTTGTAGATATTTATATAAAAGATATCAGGTATGATAAAGATTCATAAAATAAAAAATTTAAAATAATAATAAGAAACTGAAGTCTCAAAAAGTATTATATAATAAATGACTAAAAATTTCCGTTGAATGTTATAAAAGTGAAATATTTGGAATTCATGAATTGAAGTAAAATTTATCAACATTCCATATCAAATCAATATAATAAATGATATGTTTGCCTTGGATTTCAATTTAAATTTATACATCTGAAATTTGATTAATGAAGAATGAAATGTGAAATGTTTCCATTCAAAATTAATTTAAGACTTATTATGTTTCAAAATGTTGCAATTCTGTCTATATTATTTTTAATACAAATCTGAAAAGTGAAAAATCTGTATTATGCATGGCAAAGTATTGAGTATTCATTATTTCAACTTCACAATACATAATAAATATCATGAGACTGAATCAGATGACTCCATGGTTAAACTTGAAACAGAATAAATTATGAAGTCATTTAAATTTGTATATTTTTCTATTTTATGTACTTGAGTTTGAACCTAAAAAATTTACAGTTGTTAAATTTAAAATTCTCTATTTTGGACAAGTGAATAGAAACTATATATTATAATTAAGTAATATATAGTGCATCTTTTAAAAATATTTTTGCCCTTTAGTTAGGTTTTCTTAAAAGCAATCAAGAAAATTAAAACAGCAAATAAATAGGTATTTAATATCTTTCTAAATAATAAAATATTCAAAGAAAAACTACTTTTAAATTTAGCAAAATAAATTAAATGTTATGAACCTATATAAAAACAAGGATAACAGTTATTCAATACATCACACATGTTTTGTCTAGCACACCCGATGTATATGTATGCTTGATTTCTACATAAATGAATGCATGGTCCTTTTAATCAACAAATGTTTTAGATAAAAAAAAAATATATATTTTACTTCACAGCAAATCCCATAATTAATGCTTACTCTGAAGAAAAGAAATCTAATATCATTAGCTGACCTTGAAAACATAACATAATAAATCTTAATATCACTTATTAAAATTGTTCATTTATTTTTCACAATNCTGTTTTGATCAGAATATAACTCAACCTATTATTATTTATTTTATTTGCATATAGAATATTAACAATTTGATTTTAAAAAAAAATTGGTTAGTTATTGAAACAATACTTGACTTTCATCTTTATCAAAACATCATTCATTGTCATCATTCCTGTTTCTTACTTCGTTGTCATCTTCAGTCTCCTTGATCATCATCCACTGTTCCATCCAAGCTGTTGATAAGATTTCTCAAATCCCTCTATAATTGTGTCTTCAACAATAATTTCTTATAATTCTGTTATTAATCTAACTTTACAAGAATTTGTTGCATTTTTTTACTTTTTATTTTCCTGCCTTTTATACAGAGGGAAAGTATAGCGATGGGGCAAAAGTGACTCCCTAGATTTTTACATTTTTGGACTTAGAGCACCTTGTACTGTCCATAAATGCAAAAGAATTCTGGGATAATTTCTATATGTATGGATGTTTGTGTGTGGGGGGCACGATTTTGTTCACCCTGTTTGAAGCTTAATAACTCCTGTGCTTTTTGTCGAAAATTTCTGAAATTTTGCTGGACAGTTTGTTTATTAGGGGATTGATGCTATTAAATCTTGGTGATTATCACCATTTACAATTTTTTATAAAACTTATCCCTACCCTCAAAATTAAGCTTTTTGCCGTTTTATAGTAGTTAAAAATATAAAAAGTTTTAATAAAATATAACAGATGGCACCACCAAAGTTTTAAATGTTGCCGGGAAAGTTGAGTAACTCATTGCTGGTTTATTATCTACTATTGCTTGTGAAACTTAGTCTCATTTAATTACATTTTTTTTTCTTTTCAAAATTTAAAGTAATTTTGAAAAGAAAGAATTAATCCGCACAAATGAATTTGATTGATTGCTTGATAATTTCTACATCACATAATAGATATACCAGGTGATGATAGTCTCTAACCTCACTTAACGGCTAATTTTTTTATACCGATCTATAAAATTTACAATCTCACGGTAATAAACACAACTTATACTTTATATTAATCGTTTAGTAAGTAGCTTGGGGAATTGCGAGAAACTATGCTTTTGTTTTTGCAAAAATTTCTTTAAACGTTATAAATGTTCTCTGTTTTTCAGATGCTTCTTCGTTGTCTTCGGGCTCGATGACGCCGCAGCGAAGACACAAATTCCAGATGGCACTGCAGAGACAGTTCCATCAACAGGCCAAACCTCAACAACCATTGGCGCCTCGAACTAAGAGCAAGAAGAAAACGAGTTCCAATTCGTCATCCAAATGACGTCGGTTCGATTTTAGCCAACGATGCGAGCGTTTTAAGAAAAACTTCGTCGTTTTACGTTCCTGATGCATGTTTTTATACGAGAGAAACTTTCTCGATACGTTGAACGAAACTGGATTTATTCGGCGCGCGGAAATTCAAATTTTATATGGAAATTTCCATTATTTATTTTTGCTGAGATGTTTATTGTTTCCAGGAAATTTTATTTAATAGCGTCTTTATTTATGCTGTCCCTAAATGAATTTTAAAACATTTTTTATTTTTTCGATTTATCGCCCGAACTGTATATATTTTGCGGTTTTATCGTGAACGGATTATAATTTTCAAAGTATTTAATATTTTAGGATAACGATAATTAATAAATTTCTGCCTCGATACATTTTTTAAATGCTGCCGACAACGTCGTGATCTATATAAAAGCATTACATCTACGTGTAACAATAAAAATATAGTTACATATCCGATTTTTAACAAATTGAAAAGTTTGTTTATATATGAATTCTAAATGGTTAACGGCAATTCTTTGTATCGATGCACGCAAATATATATATATATATATATTTGTAAAAAACTTATTTATAAAAATTTTTGGAATTCACATCAGAAAATTTTGTAGATATTTATATAAAAGATATCAGGTATGATAAAGATTCATAAAATAAAAAATTTAAAATAATAATAAGAAACTGAAGTCTCAAAAAGTATTATATAATAAATGACTAAAAATTTCCGTTGAATGTTATAAAAGTGAAATATTTGGAATTCATGAATTGAAGTAAAATTTATCAACATTCCATATCAAATCAATATAATAAATGATATGTTTGCCTTGGATTTCAATTTAAATTTATACATCTGAAATTTGATTAATGAAGAATGAAATGTGAAATGTTTCCATTCAAAATTAATTTAAGACTTATTATGTTTCAAAATGTTGCAATTCTGTCTATATTATTTTTAATACAAATCTGAAAAGTGAAAAATCTGTATTATGCATGGCAAAGTATTGAGTATTCATTATTTCAACTTCACAATACATAATAAATATCATGAGACTGAATCAGATGACTCCATGGTTAAACTTGAAACAGAATAAATTATGAAGTCATTTAAATTTGTATATTTTTCTATTTTATGTACTTGAGTTTGAACCTAAAAAATTTACAGTTGTTAAATTTAAAATTCTCTATTTTGGACAAGTGAATAGAAACTATATATTATAATTAAGTAATATATAGTGCATCTTTTAAAAATATTTTTGCCCTTTAGTTAGGTTTTCTTAAAAGCAATCAAGAAAATTAAAACAGCAAATAAATAGGTATTTAATATCTTTCTAAATAATAAAATATTCAAAGAAAAACTACTTTTAAATTTAGCAAAATAAATTAAATGTTATGAACCTATATAAAAACAAGGATAACAGTTATTCAATACATCACACATGTTTTGTCTAGCACACCCGATGTATATGTATGCTTGATTTCTACATAAATGAATGCATGGTCCTTTTAATCAACAAATGTTTTAGATAAAAAAAAAATATATATTTTACTTCACAGCAAATCCCATAATTAATGCTTACTCTGAAGAAAAGAAATCTAATATCATTAGCTGACCTTGAAAACATAACATAATAAATCTTAATATCACTTATTAAAATTGTTCATTTATTTTTCACAATTAAGCAAATATAAATATTTTTTTAAAGCATGTGTTCAAATTCTTTATATGGTCTTAAAATAATATCAAATATCTGTTTTTTTTTTTTGCTATTCATTTTATCTTATAAATTGTGTATGAAAAATTCTAAGTAAACAAAAGTTCTTATAAAAACATTTATTTAATTTTTAGACTATCATTCAACTGATAATATACTGAATACACTGGATTCTAAGCCCAGAGCAGACATCATAATAGTCCAGGCTTGAATTAAAGTTACATATGTAAAAAAATATATTTATTTGCATGCTAATTATTTATATTCTTGACATAACTCTAGTTCATTAATATTTAAATATAAACCTCTGATCCAAATTAATTTTGTTGCATATATGTTTTCTTTTAATTTAATTATTTACAAATACATGAATTGCAAACACAACATAACAAGTTTCTTCTCTAAATTTATATTTCTGAACTTATGCAACTGTAATATGAGAATGGTTACTGAGAATGATCAAACAAATCAATTGAATAGCAAAAGTATTGTTGCTTGCTTGCTTGTGAATGCACACATGTATGTATATGTATTTCTTTTTAACATTAATACATTACATATTTATGTTATTAAATACCAAATAGTTTTAAAATTCAATGCAAAGAATTTAGTAACACAAAAAAAAATCAAAGAACTGAAGCTTTAAGCAAAATAAAACTATTCACTTAATTTAGTAAGGTGAAAATTAAATTAGTATTCATTCATGTAGTGACATATTGAATATGGTGGATATCATCATTAGAGTGCATCAATAGATCTGTACAATTATTTTTTTGTATACACTTCTAAAAAGACATATATAAATATTTTGGTTAAAGAGAAGTATACACTTATTCTACTCCCTCCGTGCTTTTGACCCAATGTTAAAATAATGTTTGTAACAAAGCATCTGTCTAAACTCCTATTAAAAAATTAATATGAAATATGCAAAAATATTCCATTATAAAATACAACTTTCAGAAATCACATATTAAGTCTAGACTAATTGTTATTCAATTGCTTCAAAAAAAATAATAATAAAAATTCTTTATATTTTATGTATAATTGTTTTAAATAATCAGTGATAATACAAATAATAAAATAAATAAGATTATAAATAGGATATTGGAAAATTTTTCAGTGATGAATAATTAAGACTGATATTAATGTTTGATGCCTAAAAATTGTATTGTAATTGTAATATAAATGATTTGAATTATACATAACATATATAAATATTTCAAAGTCTGATATTCATAATAAAGCAAATGATTGCCAAATTAAACTATTTTATTGCTGTTATTAATAATTAAATAATTTGGCACTAGAGGCAGGTGTTATGTGCAATCTCTTATTACATTTAATAATTAAATTAATATTAAACAATTTAGAAAATTCTGGAAGAAAAGAATTGGCCTGGAGCAGAGCTCAAACCTGTAACTGCTGCTTATTGTGTGGATGCATTGCCAGTTACACTACCTGGTCTTCCATCTGATTCCTCACTTCCAGACATATCTAATTTAAATATAACCATCCTCAGTTACTTATGGCAATGGATCAGTTGGAGGTCTGAGTAGCATAACTGACAATGCATCAACACAGTAAGTGGAACTTGTAGGTTTGAATCTCACTCCAGGCTGATTATTTTCTTCAGAACTTTGTAAACTGTTTAATGTTAATTTAATTATTAAATTTAATAGATGGCACATAATGCCTACTTCTAGTGCCATATTATTTAATTATTAATAGTAACAATAAAGAAGCAAGATTTAATCTGGCAATTATTTGGCCTTGTTATACCTAACATACAAACCAGATATGTTAGAATACTAAACGATTTGCTGGATTTATTATCAGATTTTATTCATGCTTATATAGCCCAATAATAAACCTGGCAGATCATTGGTACACCCTGGTTAAAGTTAAAAAGTTTACATCTCAATAATATCAAGGAAAAAATACTATATAATTTTGTATGATAGTATAAAAATCATCTTTACAGAGTGCTGACAAAAGTTTAATGCAGAATTATTAAAGATTATCTCTTCAGTCATTGGTTATCATAAAAAACTAAAAAGTCCTTATTACTTCAGTAGTTTATTAATAAAATAAATATTTTCATCTTTCTAATAAAACACCTTCAAATTGCATAGAATATCAAATATCTATTTAACATGAAAATGACTAACTAACTTAATAAATTAACAGAGTACTAAATTTTTTTAGTTCTTTTTATAGTGCATTTCTCCAGCTGAATTTTGTCATAGATAATTTCATGCAGAATTCAATGTAATTCTGTACAACTGCCAATTTACAGTTTGAGTTTTTCTAAAATTAGCAATTGATTATATAAATAAAGTCACCAAAAAAGCTGAAATTATTAAATTTGTTTTAAGAGAGCAAGATTAAAAAGAAACTACAAAAAGAAAACTAAAACATTGGAACTATTTTTAGTGTGAAAATTTCACAGATGGTAATAATGTTAATAATTTTAACAAAAATAACCAAAAATAATCAAAAGCAATTGATTGAAAATTTTTATAATACATCTTCTGTGCTATTTTTTCTTCTTTCAGCATATGATCTATTTTGAAACAAGATAGATATTATTAGAAAAAGTATTCTATCAACAACAGAAATTGTATAAAAATTATATCAGAATATAAATGAATATAAGTATAAATATAAACCTCTGATCCAAATTAATTTTGTTGCATATATGTTTTCTTTTAATTTAATTATTTACAAATACATGAATTGCAAACACAACATAACAAGTTTCTTCTCTAAATTTATATTTCTGAACTTATGCAACTGTAATATGAGAATGGTTACTGAGAATGATCAAACAAATCAATTGAATAGCAAAAGTATTGTTGCTTGCTTGCTTGTGAATGCACACATGTATGTATATGTATTTCTTTTTAACATTAATACATTACATATTTATGTTATTAAATACCAAATAGTTTTAAAATTCAATGCAAAGAATTTAGTAACACAAAAAAAAATCAAAGAACTGAAGCTTTAAGCAAAATAAAACTATTCACTTAATTTAGTAAGGTGAAAATTAAATTAGTATTCATTCATGTAGTGACATATTGAATATGGTGGATATCATCATTAGAGTGCATCAATAGATCTGTACAATTATTTTTTTGTATACACTTCTAAAAAGACATATATAAATATTTTGGTTAAAGAGAAGTATACACTTATTCTACTCCCTCCGTGCTTTTGACCCAATGTTAAAATAATGTTTGTAACAAAGCATCTGTCTAAACTCCTATTAAAAAATTAATATGAAATATGCAAAAATATTCCATTATAAAATACAACTTTCAGAAATCACATATTAAGTCTAGACTAATTGTTATTCAATTGCTTCAAAAAAAATAATAATAAAAATTCTTTATATTTTATGTATAATTGTTTTAAATAATCAGTGATAATACAAATAATAAAATAAATAAGATTATAAATAGGATATTGGAAAATTTTTCAGTGATGAATAATTAAGACTGATATTAATGTTTGATGCCTAAAAATTGTATTGTAATTGTAATATAAATGATCTGAATTATACATAACATATATAAATATTTCAAAGTCTGATATTCATAATAAAGCAAATGATTGCCAAATTAAACTATTTTATTGCTGTTATTAATAATTAAATAATTTGGCACTAGAGGCAGGTGTTATGTGCAATCTCTTATTACATTTAATAATTAAATTAATATTAAACAATTTAGAAAATTCTGGAAGAAAAGAATTGGCCTGGAGCAGAGCTCAAACCTGTAACTGCTGCTTATTGTGTGGATGCATTGCCAGTTACACTACCTGGTCTTCCATCTGATTCCTCACTTCCAGACATATCTAATTTAAATATAACCATCCTCAGTTACTTATGGCAATGGATCAGTTGGAGGTCTGAGTAGCATAACTGACAATGCATCAACACAGTAAGTGGAACTTGTAGGTTTGAATCTCACTCCAGGCTGATTATTTTCTTCAGAACTTTGTAAACTGTTTAATGTTAATTTAATTATTAAATTTAATAAGAGATGGCACATAATGCCTACTTCTAGTGCCATATTATTTAATTATTAATAGTAACAATAAAGAAGCAAGATTTAATCTGGCAATTATTTGGCCTTGTTATACCTAACATACAAACCAGATATGTTAGAATACTAAACGATTTGCTGGATTTATTATCAGATTTTATTCATGCTTATATAGCCCAATAATAAACCTGGCAGATCATTGGTACACCCTGGTTAAAGTTAAAAAGTTTACATCTCAATAATATCAAGGAAAAAATACTATATAATTTTGTATGATAGTATAAAAATCATCTTTACAGAGTGCTGACAAAAGTTTAATGCAGAATTATTAAAGATTATCTCTTCAGTCATTGGTTATCATAAAAAACTAAAAAGTCCTTATTACTTCAGTAGTTTATTAATAAAATAAATATTTTCATCTTTCTAATAAAACACCTTCAAATTGCATAGAATATCAAATATCTATTTAACATGAAAATGACTAACTAACTTAATAAATTAACAGAGTACTAAATTTTTTTAGTTCTTTTTATAGTGCATTTCTCCAGCTGAATTTTGTCATAGATAATTTCATGCAGAATTCAATGTAATTCTGTACAACTGCCAATTTACAGTTTGAGTTTTTCTAAAATTAGCAATTGATTATATAAATAAAGTCACCAAAAAAGCTGAAATTATTAAATTTGTTTTAAGAGAGCAAGATTAAAAAGAAACTACAAAAAGAAAACTAAAACATTGGAACTATTTTTAGTGTGAAAATTTCACAGATGGTAATAATGTTAATAATTTTAACAAAAATAACCAAAAATAATCAAAAGCAATTGATTGAAAATTTTTATAATACATCTTCTGTGCTATTTTTTCTTCTTTCAGCATATGATCTATTTTGAAACAAGATAGATATTATTAGAAAAAGTATTCTATCAACAACAGAAATTGTATAAAAATTATATCAGAATATAAATGAATATAAGTAAAAATTTATTTCATGAAGAAATATTAGAGATAAGCATTACTAAATTCTAAGTGTTTTAAAATTAAAATTTATTTAAATGAAATATTGTCTTATTCAAATTAAAAGCAATGAAGTACAAAATGTTGACTTTGTGAATACAGTATATTGAAAATATATTTAACATTTTATATTTAAAATGTAACAAGATACAATTAATTTTTAATTCATGGAACTAGAAGTAAATTGACTTGCTGGATAAGTTCCTTATGTTATAACTGTGCCATTGCAGTGTTATTTGTAGTGTTTTAGGCTATACATTTTTTTTTTTTTTTT